>NC_046168.1:46849909-47149909 GCF_011064425.1 Rattus rattus | reverse complement strand
AGCTTGAAAATATGTGGTCTTACTCCCTTTTTCAAGGTTCAACAGAAAAGTAGTGCCCCAAGGTAAACTAATGTTGTCATGGTGATTCCTCAACGAGTTCTCTTTACCTACTGGCTGTAGGTAAATTCCTCAATTCTAATGTACTGAGGAAGTCCCCTGGGAGCATTGTTGTGCAAGTATCAAGCCCAAGACATTTGTTCATTGCTGACATTGTCAGTCACTGTACGGTGAACTTATGTGCTGGAGAACTTAGCGTCATTGAGATGATAGGAGATAACGAGATGTTGCTTGAGAAAGACAACCAGCCAAACCTAAACACCATTTAAGAACGGGGAGGAGGAGGAAGAGGAAGAAGAGGAGGAGGAAGGTGAGGAGGAGGAGGAGGAAGAGGAAGAGCAGCAGCAGCAGCAGCAGCAGAGCAGAGCAGCAGCAGCAGACTGAACTAGTAGAAGAAAGTCTGTTCAAGATTTTAAGTGACTGAAATCGTGATCAAGTTCACCATTCATGGTTTTGAGAAGACGTTGACTCTGGTATCCTCAGTAATTTTCTATGGCTGTGGCTCTCCTGCTATCATTACCTCAAGGAAAATCCTCTCAGATATTTGTGTTCTACATAGAGACAAAAGTATCTTCATCTTCATTGTAGACCCAGGAAGGCTTTGGGGGCTCCCTTCATGTGAGAATGCTGTGTGATCTTCTACACATGTGTGAATTGTCACATATGGCTACTTGTTTGCACAGAAGTCTTTTGAAGAATTTCACACTAATTCTAACTCATAAACAAAGGTTATGATTTGCCTTTCCTTTTAGTGAATATGACTTTTCCCTAAAAATGAGTAATGTAGTATTATTAATACTTTGGATTTAGGGCACATTGACGACCATCAAGGCAATCATGTAAATTCCAAAAGAAAAAGAATGAGCTAGTTACTCGAAAAAGTATGCGATACACTCATTTTCCAGATGCACACCAAAAGACTGCCACCTAATGCGTCCACAGAGATATTAGCAGTAAATATATCGATCATACTGAGAAAGCTGAATGATTCTGGAACCCCTCACTCCTTAACATGATTAAATAGTTAAAGACAAATAGCTATTAGCCACATGACCTAAAGGAGAAAGGAACCCTTTACTTAATAGATTTCTGTGAACAAGTTGTTTATAAAAAAGCCAAGAAAAGAGCTGTGCCCTGTCAGACTTTCAACGAGAGACCTGTGGCAGTTGGGAGAACCAAGTGAAGCCAAATTTAATGTTCCCATTAAAGTGCTTGAAATTTTTATTCATGTAAGAAAAATGGCTTTGCTGAAAAATAGTTGGAGGCAATAAACAACAATGTGGAGAAAACTCTGAATTTAAAGCAGTTTTTAAAGAGACTCATTTCCACAGGCAACTTTGGCAGCATCTAGGAAAAAAATCCTGAGAGTTCAATTTAAGATCTGTAAAAGTGAACTGGGTCGTGAGTCCCGAAAGTCAGTCAGTCAGGAGAGCTGATCCCGAGGGAGGGGATGTGAGCCTGGAATAGTAGCCCTTCTGCTCTGTGACTGAAAAAAATCTTCCAATTGGCATGGAGAGTGCCCTGTCAAAAAAGCTTGAGTGGGTCCTGAGAGTGTGGGAGAGGATATGAGGTGCCGAGATCCTGCCTCAGCATGAGGAGGATCCTGAGAAGGCGCTAATCGAATAATGACTCGGAGTCAGTAGTGGATGCAAGCTGTCAATTCAAGTGTTCTCTATTCGCCCAAGCATTCTATCATTCCTCCTCCTTTCTTCCTTCTTTCTCATCTTTTGCCTTCTCCCAACCAGAGAGGCCGAACCCAGTCTTTTCTTAACTAATGCTACATTATCAAGGCCTTGATCACTATTAATTATTTTAGAAGTCCTTAAATTTACATAAATTTTATGAATCCCAGATCATTAGTTCCAACCCCTGCTTCTTTAAAACAGAAACTAAACACAAAGCAAAAGCACGTTTTCTTATAGGTTTACACAGTCTGTTCTTCATGGGTAGCTGGGCACAGCTCTTATGATTTCCTGGTACAGAGGGCAGCAGTCTTTAGTAATGACTTTCATGTAAGAACAGAAAGGTGACAAACTACTAGGGTTATAACAGTTTCTTACAAAGTTTTCAAGTTTATGCAAGTAAACTGTCTAGTTCTCTCTAATACCTCTCTAGGCATAGTCATCTCCAATTTTTCAAGTAACTAGGAGAACAAAATGTTATGTTTTTATATGCTTATACATCATTGTTTAATTCTTCAGTCTTTATTTCTTCATCCTAGTAATTCCATGGTCTCATATATCTCCTTCTAAAATGATTGTTTCTAGATTATATACATGCCTTACTCCTATAAAATAAACCCATCTACTATTTGCTTGTTTTCTATTAATTCCTTTTTTTTCCTATTCATGTCTTTTCTTATTGAGACCACTTTAACTATCTTTGATGTTCCAAGTTCACCCTGGCTAATTAATTGCAGCAGTCACTAAAACAGAGGGTAAATGTACTTCCTTATAATTCCATATTCAGGGCCAAGTCTGGGAATGCACTATTTCTACAAAGGACCAAGCAGGTTTTTATGGCCTTTGTAGTTATATTGTCTAGGTTCTTTCCCATGACACAGAAGGGCAAGTGGGAGGCCTATTCCTCATCCTCCACAGCCTCATGACTACCTCCAGTCCTCATTCCTGACAACTGCATCTGTTTCATTTGTTAGAGCATTAGTAGCTCTGAGTAAAGGGGGAAGTAGATTCCCCAGAAAGAGAGATTGAAAGTAAAATAGAAGAGACAGTAGATCAGTTTCAGGCCAACAGCAACCATGAGCACAGATAGAGGTTACAGGGATCAAGGGCCCGCGATACTCCAGGGGCAGGAATTGTGTCACACCTCCTGTTACACAGCCATGCTGGATCTGGCCATGAGGGACTCTCGAAGAAGCAGAGGCAGGGGAACATAGAGCATTGAGATGAGATTATAAAAATGTGGGCTAGAGACCAGTGAACATGAGGAACAGCTCAAGAGTAGAACTTGAATGGTAGAAGCAAGGCATGTTTGCCGGACAGAAAAATAGAAAATAAAAAAAAAAAAAAGGGAAAGGAAATGCACAGAAGGGGTCATTTATAACAAAAAAAAAAAAAAAAAAAAGTGGGCTAAGAAAATCATGTCAAGAGTAGAACTATAGAGAAGCAAAGGCATGAGAAAAGAAACACAGAAGGGAACATTTCATAAGAAATGTGTATAACAGCGTGTCCCCTCACCAAATGCACATTTCCTAAGAAAGATGGATGACGACCCATTTCCACTGCACATGAGGAGCTGTCCAGCAAGACCATCTGTCCCCCAGGACCACATGTTGAGCAAGAACATACGTGCTAGGATCCTTAGTGAGCCAATGGTTGGAATCCAATACACACATTTTTGGCAATTTGAATTCACTTTTTTAAAGGTGCTATGTTTTAGAGTACTGCTGTAAAGTTAGCTAGAGACAAGTCCAAGAATCCAGTAGTGATGCCACTCAGAAATTTATTTAAAAGGCACTATTCGTCACCTTCAACTGGAAGTAGGAACCTGGGAGTTAGGTTGCCTCACATGTGGAAATACATGGGATAAAAGAAACATAACAAAACATAACAAAAAGCAGCTGAAGAGTTGTGAATTTTGCATCGGGCACGTGAATTTAAACCATGGAAACATGGTTTGAAATTTGGGTTAGAATTTCTTTAAAGCACATGCAAAGGCTGCAACTCGTGTGATAACAGGCAGTGGCCCAGTGGGGAAATGATCAGTTCATGAAACTGTTAGGAAGCAATTAATATTTCAGTGGTAGAGAATAAGCAGATTCTTCGGCAATAAAAATAATTTTATGTAATGTGGGTTGCCAGTAAAACCATCTCTCAGTCAGCTGTCCCACGTCATGCTTTACAGGGTCAAAGGAGATGATCTGTGTCTAGTCATGATAAACTTGAAAGTAAAAAAAAAATGTGTATCTATTTGAAATTTTGTTTTTGGCATCAGGTTTCAAAACCAGTGGGAAATGGTTGGGATGAAGATCTCCAAGGATGTTCCTCACAGTACTCCTGAGAAGAATGGACCTTGATGTCTCCACTGTTGGCACTAACTTCTGGAGCTCCTGACCTCCAAGAGCAGCAGTTCCCCCTCCACATCTAGCCCAACCTAACAAAGCTGTGCAGTACGTCCCTGTGTAATGTAGGCATCCCATAGTATTTTGCCTCAAACCCTTTTCTAACTCTCTCCAGATCTCTGTTTTCTTTAAAGGCATTCTAAAAGAAAAACAAGACAAACAAAAATGATAAAAAATAATCCCACCCCACACACTCCCAAAACCCAAACCCACACAAACCCCCAACTTTGTGTTCCTACACATAGCAACATCTCAATACTTTTATTTTTAAACTCTGTACAGTCCAAGCCTTTAGCATGATCGGAGGTCTGTGAGGAATATTCTTGATTAGGATAATGGAGGGAAGACCAACAAATATCGACTCACACTATTACCTGGGTGTCCGCCCTGGACCTCGTACAAAGACAAGAGCAGGCTGAGGAGGAACACTCATTGTTCTTTACTTCCTATCTGCAGAGACAACTTGAACAGTTACCTCGAGCTCTGTCTGCCAGGATTGCTTCACCAACACGGGACTGTACCCTTGAACTGTGAGCTGAAATAAAGCTTTTTCTTTTCAAAATTGCTTTTGTAAGGGTGTTTTTACTATTTTTGTCAGAGCAACAGGAAAAGTAACCAAGGCAATGGATTAGTGCTTTGGAGGAATTTCTTTGGTGGGTACTGGGTTGTAAAGACCTTATAGTGAAAGGCAGAGATCGGTGATCAGGCACTCCAGAATCCAAGGAAGCATCATCATAAAATCAAGGAGGCTAGCAGGGTAGGTGTAAGAAACCACAGTAGGGTGGGATTCAAGAGAGTAAATCAGAGGAGACTGGTGATTGACTTGATGTGGGCAGCGGAAAGACCAAAGCTGGTCACAATGTGTAACCAGGGGTAGACGGTGGGATTATTTCTCACACACAGCAGAAAAATGTGAAGAACATGGATCTTGAGGAAGAGGTGATGAATTCAGACCATCCTTGTGTTCTCTCTCTCTCTCTCTCTCTCTCTCTCTCTCTCTCACACACACACACACACACACACACACACACACAAAACACACACACACACAAATAATAGCACCATAATGTTTTTGCTTGAGAAGAAGCAAGTTATATTCAAATAGTTCAGTTGAATGTCTGAGACAGGTTCCTGTGAAAAGTAGTTATTTTTTTAATGGACCTCCCATGCACCATCTGGGAAGCCCACACACTTCCTCGAACGTGCGGATGCTCTAGGCAGCCCTGGCACTTTGGTGCTTGGGAGCGGGGGGTTGCAGTAATGTTGTTGGTCTGTTGTTTACATCAGAGATTCTGCTGTTCCAACCTTGAAGTACTTGGGGTGCAGGTACCTTATGAGTTAGTCTTAAAAGGACTAACACCATAGAAGCCCTTTCTTGAGGGAAATTTTTCAAAACAGGATTAAAGTTTATTTCCACGGATAGTTCTCAATGTTAGCAAACTTCCATTATCGTTCTCCCCTTGAGCCAACATACATACACAACTTCCTTGCAGTTCTGTGTTTTAGTAAAGTCCCCACTGATCTGTCAACATGAGCTTGTTTCCCCTGTAATCAATTCTTTCCTTAGAATTGTCTACTGGACACATAGTCTTTACTGTGGCAAGATTTTATTTCTTTTGTTGTGACTACTCCTCCTGTTTTTGGTGTGTAATGACATCCAGTATAGATGCTTTTGGTGCCTCTGTCCAGCTCAAGGTGTACTGGAGTCCCTTTCTGTTTTGTGCATGTAACATTCCTACCATTGCCCTCTCTATGTCACCTTCGCATTAGAGACTCACTTGGAGTGTGAAGATGGCTAGACTCCAGAACGCCTTCTCACACGAGCCCTTTGTACTTACATATGATAATATAGTTAAGATATTTTATCCCTACCGTATGCATTATATTATGCCTGAACTTATAATAAATGCAACTAGGCAGTAAATAAATAATGCATTTACATATATGCTTTTACAGTAAATGCACAGCATAGTAAATGCAAGAGTGAAGTAAATGCAAATTTACTGTGATACCTATATAATAATTAAAAATACATTTGATATATAACGAGCAAAAGAACAATGCATGCATATATATTTATATACATACATTTATACTCACACATAAATTATGAACGCATATATGTATATGTACATGAAGAGTAAAGTTTTGCGAAGAAGTGACCCAGAGCGATTCCTCTGCATGTACATGTGGTACAGCAGCCATTGAGGCAGAGGCAGAAGGATGATCTATGGAGGACAGGGCTGCTTGTGGCTCATCATGTGGATCTGGGTGCCAGCAGAGCCTGATATCAGTAGAAACTGAGTAACAACAGGTAAAGAGTGGGTAGAGACTTGGAAAAAAATAAGTGGGCCTGACAGAGAACCAGAAGTTGTGTTTTGGGGACCAAAAGTCTTTGCATGAAGACTTATTTTACATTTACCCTCTCAGCTGATTATCCTGTGATGGTTGATAAATTCCACGTCTGACAAAATGGGGATCATATCTTCTTGAAGCATTGCTTCAAAAGTGAAAGATCCTCCAGGAATGGCAGATGTTCAACATGGTATGGTCTAGTTTTCTCCGTGTTGGTCTTGCATTCTACTTACCAGGTATATGACTGGGAGGACAGCTAACCTCTCTAGACTGTGTTCCTTCACCTGTCAGGTTGAGTAATGATATTTCTGTCCACACTGTGTTGCTAAGGAGATTAGACAGAACAGTGACCCAGAATCCATTGCCAAATGCTACATGTAAACCCTGAGTAAATTATTGTTTATTAAATTTCTAGCAATTACTATCTTTTTTTCTATTTCCTACATGGTTTTCTTAACCTTCTCCAGTATTAGAGAATGTTTTAATGAAGTAGAAAGTTTTCAATCATTTTGTTTTATTTTGTTTAGAGGAAGTTTGTTGGAGCAGCAACATGGCTGAGGTAGGTTTTAAGTTGCATCAATACACCAACCTGAAAAGACATATTTCAGAACAAAGAATCAATCATTCCACTCCCCACAAACCCTGGAAATCTTTTTAGTGGAAAAGTTATGTTGAATGTACCAGGTGATAAGGGTTGGTTGATAGCCCAGAATTCTCTCTTTGGCACACTAACTCAGCATTGGGAGCTGATATACCTGGCAGAGGTCCCTTTGTCACACATATGGGAAAACTGCTGATTAGTGCCATGACACCATAAGACCTGAGCAGAAGCCAGAGCCTACAATGCCTCAGGATTATCCCTCTGTTCCCTGACATCATGGTCTGCCTAGCCATTTTCTCGCCTGGGTTACTTTTACTTTGAATGCTTTCTTGCAGCTGTGGTGCAGAGACTTCTAACAGCCATGGTTTCTGTTTTTAATTTCCATGTCTTTAGCTTGTTGTCATAGTTCTACTTAGAATCTCATCCATGTGCCTTGGAAAGGCCTTACATCCTGTGCATCTGTCTTAGCCAGGTTACCAAAAGACTCGTATGGCCTCACAGACCAGGGGCTGGAGCACTAAGACTGATTGTTAGAAAACAGTAGGGAGATGTCAGTTCTGGGCCTGGAACTTCATTCCTTTACTCATTATCAAATATTAATAGAATCTGATGTGTGTCATGGGCAAACTATCAGTGCCACTAGATAGTAAATGATCCTCCTGCCTCCAGTTTGGTCAGGGAGTGGGCCAAAGAAAAGCACCAACTGTAAGTCACTGCCAGAGTTAAGTCAGTGCACCTGGGAGCCTGTG
Source organism: Rattus rattus (assembly GCF_011064425.1). Classification (NCBI taxonomy): domain Eukaryota; kingdom Metazoa; phylum Chordata; class Mammalia; order Rodentia; family Muridae; genus Rattus; species Rattus rattus. The sequence continues at coordinate 47,142,066 of NC_046168.1, read as the reverse complement.
TTCCTGGCCCAGCCTTACTGAAGGACTGAAGACTCAAGGATGGTTTGGAGAAGCTGAGGTGAGTCCCTTGTTGAGAGATGCTTGGAGAATGAGAGTAGAGAAAGAATTCCCAACAGAGAGAAGAGAATATGCAAGGGTTGGGAAATGAAGGGACTTAGTGTGCTTGGAGTGGTTGAGTTCAGCACATCTGTGGTGTAGTTTTTGCAAGTAGGGGATATCACAGTGACAAATCCACATCTCTTAGGTTTGTTTTGGAAAGATTGTAAGAACCAGGATCAGTAGGTGGCTACAAGAAAATAGTGGGCACAGCAAAAAGGTACAAAAATTGCACATGTAAACTCACAGTGGTTGTAACAGCATGCAAAAAATTCATACAAACTCAAGCCAGACAAAAATTTTAGCAAGGAGATGGGAGGTGGGTTCTTATCCAAGGAGCTTTGGCAATTGATTGCTTCTGGGAGAGGGAGCACCACTTTTCTTTAAGCGTGTGGCCCTTGGCAGATCAATGAAGCTCCACTGGAAGGCCACACATGCAAAAGTTTATGGGATGCAGTATACATTGGACTTTGGGATTACACACACACAAATTCACACACACACACACACACACACACACACACACGTTTGATGGGTAGGGAAAGGGATGTATCTGGGAGGAGTTGGAATCAAGGAATGAATAACAGATACATTGTAAAATATTCTCAAAGAACCAATAAAAAGAAAAAGAAATAAAACACTACAGAAAGCACTTGCCCAGATGCGAGGGGCATGGGGTTGAGCAACCTGAAATGTGGAGCAAGACACTTCCATTTGATTCTCTTGATTGATAATCTGCTTGACGTTGCCAGTAGGTAGGTGACCTTGTTTGTCCTAGCTTTGTTTTCTTGGAATTCATGAGGCTCCTGTTCTCGTATGTTAACCAAGAAGACTGGATGAATTCACATCTCTGAAGATGATTCATAAACTTGTTTTTTTAAGTAAAATAAAATCAAAGTATGGATTTAAATGCAACAGATCATACAAAAAAAATCCACCAATGTCTTGAGAATGTAATCTTTAAATTACTGATGTGTGTGTGTGAGTGTGTGTGTGAGTGTGTGTTTGTGTGTGTGTGTGTGTGTGTGTGTGTGTGTGTGTGTGTGTGTGTGTATGCTTACACATATGGGAACATATTTGTAGAGGGCCGAGGTTGGTTACAGGTGACTCGTCAAACACTCTCAGTTGGAATTTTTTGAAGTAAGTTTCCTCTTTGGTCCTGAAGCTCATTGACTGTGTTGGACTGGCCACCTGACTGGCCACCCGGAGGACCAGAGAATTTTTTTTACAAGGATTCTCTGCCTGTCTCTTCCCCTGGAGTCCTGGGCTTACAGGTGCAGGATATGTGACTCTCCTTTTCCCCTGTGGTTCTACAGACTGAATTCAGGTCTTCATGCTTGTGTGCCAAGTATCTTACAGATTGAGCTGTCTATGCAAACCTGTAAATAATGATTTCATTTTGCACATAGGAATGCTAGCTAATGATGAATCTCCAAAATATGAGCTACTTTGTCCATAGTCCAGGGGCTCTGGAGGTGGAAGCAAGATGCTGTGTTCTCTAGATTTCTAGACTATTTCTCTTGCCAACACTCATTTTCTCTTTAATGTGGACCCAGAGTTCATTTCACTGGCTTCTATTCCTCAATCAAGAACTGTATGTACTTTTCTCCCTTGGAATTGGAAGTACAGACACTTAATTATAACTTTCGATTGCTTGAAATTATAGGGCTAAAGAGTGACTGGCATGTGTTTCAGAGAAAAATTATATTTTAGATCCTGAAATAACCATCTCCAACTTTTACATTCAATGGGGGTGCAGGGAACCTGGCAGCGTGCACCATGGGCTCAGTGCTTCAGATGATGACTTTGAAAACAGTATTTCTGGAAACATATGGTGGATTTTCATGTTATGATTCTTCAACCAATTGTTTAGATTCCTACAGAAGTGCAACCCCATCCTTGAGATAAGTCTTAGGGGACAGGATGCTAACATACAGCATTTTACATTTTGGACATAGTAAGAGCTGTGACCTCCTGGAGATGAATACAGATAGGAAGACAAAGGCCATTAGGCATAGTAAATGTGTAATTAGTATACCTCCAAAAACATATAAGGAATTGTTAATGTAGACAATAACATACCTCTATTTCCCACAATTATGGAAGACTGATGCCTGATCTCAAGTCACTGAGATGACTGGGGAGTTGACCCAGCGGCTAAGAGCACTTGATGTGCTTGCAGATAACCACAGTTCAATTTCTAGCACTGCCCCCTCCACCCCTAGCAGCTCACAACTGTCTGCAACTCCTGTCTTTGGGGATCCAATGCCTCCTCTGGCCTATGCAGGCACTAGACATGTACCTAGTGCACATACATACATGCAGGCATGCATGCAGGGTGTCTTAGTTACTTTTCTATTGCTGCAAAGAGACACCATGGCCAAGGAAGCTTATAAAAGGAAGCATTTAATTGGTTGATTGCTTACAGTTTCAGAGGGTGAGTTCGTTATGACCATCGTGATGAGGAACATGGTAGTAGTCAGGCAAGCATGGCACTAGAACACTAGCTGAGTGCTTACATTTTATCTACAAGTTGAAGGCAGAGAGAGAGGCGGGGGAGGGGAGAGAGAGAGAGAGAGAGAGAGAGAGAGGGAGGGAGGGAGGGAGGGAGAGAGAGAGAGAGAGAAAGAGAGAGGGAGAGAGGGAGGGAGGGAGGGAGAGAGAGAGAGAGAGAGAGAGAGAGAGAGAGAGAGAGAGAGAGAGAGAGAGAAGAGAGGGAAGGGGGGGGAGGGAAGGGAGGGGGGGAAGGGAGGAGAGAGGAGAGGAGAGGAGAGAGGAGAGAGAGAGAGAGAGAGAGACTGAACCTAGTATGAGTGTCTTGAAACCTGAAACCCCAACCCCCCAGTGCCAAATCGTTTTCAATAAGACCATACCTCCTAATCATTCCTAAATAGTCTACAAACTGGGAACCAAACAAGCCTATAAACCTATGAAGCTGTTGTCATTCAAATCACCCAACAGGGAAAGTACTCATACACATAAAACAATAATATAAATATAAAAGAAAAATTCAAGTCACTGAGAGCCCTCATTGTCTTCTGGTGGTCCAGTAGCCAAGGCAATTCTCTGGTTTTAGCACATCTTCATTTGGCTTTGTCCCTTCCTCCTGTCCTGTCTCTTTTTCTTCCCTCCTTTCTTTTCTCATGGCCATAGTTATTAGAGTCCACACACATTTAAAGTAGTATGATTTCAACCTTAGTAGTTCCACCTATGAAGACAATATTTCCAAATAAGGTGCATGTTTTAACATTTTCCTGTTGGACATAATTATTTGGGAGAACACTAGTAAACCCAAATGAGTCTCCTTAAAGCAGAAGAAAATATAAGGAAACACTCCACACAGCAGGGGACCCTAATGCTTTATGTATTTTCATGTGGGACTCCTATCTTTGTTGTTAGTACAGGAAGTCCAATCATTGCAATGCAATGTTGTTGCTTATAGGAGCCACACATGGGAAGGAGCTGCTATCAGTACTGCAAGCCGAGTTATTTCTGTAGGAACAGCAGCATGAATTCCTTACACATTAGTACACATAGATTGTATCAAGTGAACTTCTAGTTCAGAAGTCTATGTTCTATATTTCCTCCTGTAAATACTTATCTGTTAAAGCAAAAATAAAAACATTTGGTTGGACTTAAAAATGAGTAGTTTTGTTAGGTGAATGATTTTATCTTGGGTAAAGGAGATGATGTAAGACCTAAAGGCTTAGCAGTCCTGCTGCTGATGGCTAGGGAGGAGAGTGATGAGTGAAAGCAGTGTCAGGAGGTGGTGCCTCTCTTCTCAGCCCTCTAGTCTTTACTCATCCTTCAGAGTCTAGAGTAGACACGTCTCCACGGCTGGATCTGGCTTGGATCTGGTTTTCTTCTGCTCCCCTAACACCTGCTTCTTTTTCCTGTTATTATCTGTAACTAGCACTGTCAGTTACTTTATCAGACTGTGTTTTGGGGACAGGGGAAGGGTCTGTGTTTAGGGGTATTATTTGTATCCCTAGTTCCCAGCCCAAACCTGACCAAGACTTACCGAGCATTTGAGCAGATGAATAGGACAAGACCACACATATGTCAGGATGTAGACACACCCTGGGTGTGTTCTAAGCTGACAACTTCCATGTTCGGATAAAGGAGACAAACTTTCTGATTCCACCCTTGCTGTTTCCTCCTGGAGTCAAGCAAGCATGAGGAGGGCAAAGGAGAGATGAAGTTGGCCTTTTCTTTTTCTGTAATCTAGAAAACGAAATGAAGAACCAAATACTCATCTTGTATCTCCTTTCTCACTCATGTTATAAATGTACCTTGTGTTGGAAGATGTGTGTTGTGTATCTCACTGCGTGGTGACTTTCTATTGCAGTCTCTTCTGCAGAGCTCTCCTGCCTTCAGGAAATTCAAATCAGCTTGTGATATTGATCTCTACCTAAGAGACTTCCTGGTCTATACTGTCTGGGTGCTCATTTTCTTTGCCTCTTGCATTGGCTGTTTGCACCTCAGACACCACCACCAGAGGCAACTCTCACAGATACAACTTCTTTCTATAGATAAGAGACAGTTCTAGAAGGAATACAGAACCCTGTACTAGTTTCTGAAAACAGAAAATGAAGCCATTTCCTTGTACTGGCTAGGATTTGCCCTCTTGTCAGATTGTGACAGATTACTGTCTATCTCACCAAGCGAGCATTCTTCTCTCATAGATGGAAGATGCCCATTCTTTGGTATCGGATCGATACTAATTTTATATTTAGGTGTAGGAATTATTTGCTGCAAGTCATGCCATCTTTTGTTAGAATTGCACCACTGGGAGACAAAATTGCTAAATGTTTCCCCAGACAGAGTCTTGAGGGCACTGAACTAATGCCCCTGTCAACAAGAGAAAATACTAAGGCAGTAAAAGGAATTCTGCCTTCACAGATTTTTATTAGGTATAGATCTTCAAGAAGCTCCGACACAATGGCAGGAGAGGCTACAATAACAACCCTCAGCAGGCCAACCAGAGGCAAGTGAGGGAAGTGGGGAGGTGTGCTTGCAGGGCCTGTTTGATGGGCATATTGGTGGGGACAGTACCTGGAGGCTGCATGGAGGGCAAGGCTCCCTGCAACACAGAAGAATTTGGAAGTTGGAAGAGCAGTATGGTATACCTGAGGGCTATCTACCTACCTATCTACCTACCTACCTATCTATCTATCTATCTATCTATCTATCTATCTATCTATCTATCTATCTATCTATCTATCTATCTATCTCTATCTATCTCTATCTATCTATCTATCTCCATATCTATCTATCTATCTATCTATCTATCTATCTATCTATCTATCTATCTATCCATCCATCCATCCATCCATCCATCCATCCATCCATCCATCTATCTATCTATCTATCTATCTATCTATCTATCTATCTATCTCTATCTATCTATCTATCTATCTATCTCTATCTATCTCTATCTATCTATCTATCTATCTATCTATCTATCTATCTATCTATCCATCTATCTTCTTCATCATCATCTATATCTCTAGCTCACATTTCCCTCTGACCTTTCTGGAATGTTCATCTGTACAAGTGACTGGAATTCTGGATGGACATTTTTGACATAACAGGAAAATATGTCCCAATGGAAATCATTTGATTTTCCCCTAAAGGTGTGAAGACAGTAATTTTTTCTAAATTACCATTTTATCTACTGTCTTGCCTTTGTTGCTGGGAAGTGATGACCGATTGTGGTAGAGGCTTATGCTTTAGGGATGGGTTAGGGAATGAGGGAAGCCAGTGGAGACTCGGATGGTGGGCAGGACCTCCACTTGAGGAAGAACTGAGGATTCTGGACTACAGCTTTTAGGGGAACTTTCTATCCTATTATCAGTGAATTCCAGGTTCAAAATATCTCAGTCAAGTTGATTCCAATGAGAGCCATTTCTGTGTGTCGAAAAGTAAATCAACTGTAAATTTTACATCTTGTGGCCCAATGGAGCTTACAAAAGAAGGCCTACTCTAGCCTTCTATGGGGTTGCAGGATACACCCCTTATAGAGGCAACTGCACCTCATTGACCTCATTCTCAGCAGCTGTTTCTCCTACAATGACAGTACCAGGTATTCAATAACTCCCAGTAAAATCTACAGGACCCTGTTTAAACCACTAGACCCTTGGAAAAGGGTCCCTCAAATATCTATGTCAAAACTATGACTGCTAATTTTCATGTTTTCCCAAATCTCTACTTATAACTTAGTTAATTTACAAGTAGAGCAATTGCAGAAATAGTCATGACTAAGCATTTTGGAGTAAATGATTATTACATTTCTTGATATTTCTTGTTGTACGTTTGGGCCCCAGAACCAGCTTCCTGGATTGGTGCCCTATGTCTACTATAGAGTATTTGTGAAATTGTGGGGAAATTACTAATCTCACTGAAACTTTCTCACCTCTGAATGCCAATGATAATCTTTTTCCACTTTCTTTTATGAACTATAATATAATCGACCCAATTCCCTCTCCCCTATGTTTCCTTCAAATATTCCCACATACATCTTCCTTCCTTTCTTTTATAAATTCCTGGCCCCCTTCTTTAGACTAATTGTTACATGAAGATAAATATTTTCTTATCTTATGCTCAGTTTGTTCAGTGTTACTTGTATGTATGCTTTTAGAGCAATTGGTTTGCTCTTCCCCCTGGGCAAGACTTTTTCTCACTCTCAGCATCCCTTGGCTACCTGTAGTTCTCTGTGTAGGGATGAAACCTTATGGTCCTTGTGGTTGTTTCATTGTCCACTTTGGCATGACTCTTGTGGGTCTTTAGCTCATGTTTACATAGTCATGCTGGTAAGACTTTATAGGTGTAGTTTCTGACGTCACTAGGATACAAAATCTCACAGCAAACTACCTGATCCCCTGGCTCCTACAATCTTTCCACATCTCTCCTGAAATATTCCCTGAGCCTTAGGTGAGAGGGATTTTTTTTAAATAAATTTATTGATTGGGACTTAGTTCTAAACTCTGCATTTTAATTGGTTGTTTTCTGTAACAGTCTGCATTTGTTGAAAACAATTTTTCTAGCATGAGAGATGAGGACTGTACGTACCTGTTTGTATAAGAGCATATAAGAAGAATGTAGTTAGAAATCATGCTGGTTTCATAAATTAGAGTTTGTAGATTCTCCTCTAATAATCATAACTTCTCTAGAACTTAGTAGTTGCCAAAGTTTCCAGTACCAGGCATGGTTTCCCTTTTGTTGAGCAGATCTTAAGTCCAATTAGAGAGCTGTTGGTTACTGACAAGGTATGTGAACCACTACTGCACTCTTACTGACATGGTTCATATTGGATTACAACTGAGTAGGATTGCTTCTTTAATCTGGATGCTTTCACGGAGCCTTCTGGTATCATTAAAGCTAGTCCTCATTAACTTTCAGGTTAGTTACAGCTAAGGGTCCTCTGAGCATCGTTTCTGAAGTACATGGTGTTTTCAACAATAAGGACTTACCTCTCACCTCTAGGGGAAGACCATAGAGGAGCAATAGCCATAGTCTGTATATTTGGGGGTCTCTTGGCCAACCTAGAACAACATCTGGAAAAAGAGTTTTTCCTGCCTAGAATTGGAATTTATATTATGTTGCCTTTAGCCCTTAGAAAGATCATGATTAGTCCACTTTAGAAAATTTCATTTAAACTATACATGAATAACTATACACAGAATTCCATGTTATATAGATTGCTGTAGGTAGATAGTTAATAGTATGATTCCTATGGCTTTTCAGATGTCCTTACTGTATTTTACCTTCACCCCCCTTCTGTATTTTCCTCTCTCGACCTTAGCTAATCAGAATAATCCAATTTATGTAGCTGGATAGAAGTGATCTGATCAAGACATAATCTTTTGAAGACAAGATTTTTCTCATTGGACATTTATCAAATGTCGTCCATAGGCCATATTCCCAACTTGCTAGATGAACATAAGAGAGTGTGTATGTATGACCCTGTACATGTTGAATGCCTGTCCTGTGCTTGGTACTTATTTTCTTTGTTTCTTCACTGGCCCCTTCTGACTTCTCATCTCTCCAAAGTTACATGCTGTGCTCGAATGCTGACTTGAGATGTGGCAATTTAGAATCTTGTCCTGGAACTCTCAGTTTACAGTTCATCCTGAAAATCTATACATGCCTTCCATTTGCCTAAGCAGGAGGAATTTGAGCAATAGTCCGTGGCCCAGAATAGAGGAAGAGCCTTCACGCCTCCCCAGCTATCTTGTGTGACAACAAACTTTGTGTACATTTCCTCAGTTACCTGAGACCTGAAAATTTGCTGCAAAATCATCCCTCTTAGAAGTTAGTAATGGTGGGAGTTTTGCATTTCCTGTGTTATGGGTTGAATGTTTGCTTTGAAATGCCGGTGTTTGGAGCTTCACCAACATGGATATAATGTTGATGTTTATAGACTTTGACTCTGGAAAATTATAATAGTCAGATGATCTCATAAAGATGAGGTTGCCATGATGGGCCCAGTGGCTTATGAGATGAGGAAAGGGGCTTATCTATGTCCTTGTTCTTGCCATGAACTTTACCTGGTGTTGTGAGACAGCAAGAAGACCCCTACAGATAAGACCATATTATTTTCCCAGTCCCTGGTACTGTGATAAATTCTTTATAAATCATCCAGTTTTAGGCATTTTGTCATAGATTCAAAAAAAATAGACTAGGAAATTATGTAAATAAGTGAATGGCTTCAGATGGTCCTTAAGGGGATTCTAAGGATTGGCTCCTTCCTCAGACTCTTCTTCATCTTCTCTACTACCCGGCACTGGCATTGTGATGAGCTTTAAGACATCTGGAGTCAAGCCTGTGAACAAAATTAAATGCCAGACTTCTTGAGTCAATGCCAAGGTTCCCAGGGAAACCTATGTTGACATTTAATATCTGATTAATATTAGACTCTGAATCTTTAGAAACCCAATATGCTTTTGTTGAATTTTTTTCTTCTTTTTAAAAGAAATCTGGGACATCCACTTTCAATAACATATGACATAGCCTTGGCATGTCTTCTCCTGAAAAGTCTGAGACATCTGTGTGGAAGAATAAACCATATCCACAATTGAACTCTACTTGAGCCATATTGATACAGGCCAAGTTTGCTTTCAACCATGCTCAGAGCTTGCTTTGCTATCCCAGTATACCCAGTGTCCTTTACTTGCTGGAAGGCCCTGGAAATGTGAAACTATCCCTGAGGGCTGGGCTTGCCTTCTAATCAGCATGCTGGCAGGATTTCCACAGTGGAAGTTGGTTTCTGACTGATGACCGCTTCAGAATGGAGGATGTCTGTGATCTAGGAGAGTTAATGGTCTTTCAAACCCAATTTCAGGGGGAGGATTTAAGAAGAATTAATCATAAGAAAAAACGTGCAAGGGATCATATCCATCAGCTTGCAATCGCTTTGACTTAAAAGAATTGCCTTTGAAAACAACTAATTTGTACAACCTTTCTAAATGAAATGACTATAAATTACCTGAAGCAATTTCATGTTAAAAGTCAGATGCATTAAATATAGGCTTTGAATTTTCATGTCTGTTTAGCTGTCTTTAGTATATGAATATGTGGGGCAAAAGACGAAAACTCTTGCAAAGGAGTTTTAACTGACCCCTTTTGGGGACACATTTAAAACAATGTTCCATAAGCAAGCACCCCCTGCCTCATACTATTTCAAGTATATTTCCTTTACATCCAAAGGTCATGGTCTGCATCTTGAGCAGCCTGGGGGTGCTTCTCCTAGCTCAGCCAGAGTTGGTATCCAAGTTCTTGCAGGATTACCAAACATTGCGGGCAGTGCAAGATCCTGTTTGACCTTCAGTCATCAAAGCCTGGATGTGGTAGTCTGCACTGCTTTTCATGCCTGTGGTCCTGCATTAGAACATGCATAGAGAGTTGGGGTTCTGATATCCACAGATCTTTTGTTATAACCTCATCCATTTTAAGAAAGTCAAGCTCATGGTGCTAAGGAGATTTCTCAGTTAGAAAAGCACTCATTTTGAAAAGGTAAAGACCCAACTATGATCTTCAGAACCTGTATAAAAATGAAACTGCATGGTGAAATGGGAAGAGGCAACAGGCAAGTCCCCAGAACCTCATATGGCTAAGTTCCAGGTCAACAAGAGATCTTGTATCAGTGTCTTAATTAAAATTTCTATTGCTGTGATTAAAAACAACTATCATGATCAAAGTCAATGTGGAGAGGGAAGGGTTTTTTTTTCAACATACTGCTTGTAGGCTATTAACCAGGAAAGTCAGGAAATGAGGCAGGAACTTGGGTTAGGAAATGATGCAGAGGTCATAGAGGGGTGCTGCTTGCTGGCTCCCTGGCTGGCAAACTTGCTTTCTTATGGAACCCAGGACCACCAGTTAAGGGGTAGTATTCCCCATAATGAGCTGGTTCCTCTCATCAATTATTAATCAAGATAATACTGTACAGACTTGCCCATGGGCCAATCTTAGAGAATTTTTTCAATTAATATTTCCTTTTCCAGATATGTCTATGTTTGTATTAGGCAAGCAGCATAGAAAGACAAAAATTAGAAGGTTCCTGAGTAATAGCACCTGAGATTGATATCTGACCTTCAAAAATACACAAGTACATGAGCACACACATGCATGTATATGCACAAACATTGTCTTCATAAAACAACTCCTGAAAATAAAAACACAGGTACATGAGCACACACATGCATGTATACACACAAACATTGTCTTCATAAAACAACTCCTGAAAATACATTTAGTAGTAATAGGCTTTTTCTATAACCAGAAGAGTTTTCCTATGGATAGAAACGTTTTTGAATGCCCATCTCTTTGACCTAAAGATCTGACACAGATAAATCACAGATTAAAGGACAAACCATACAGAATTAAGACTTTTGTGCAAAGTAGAGAAAGCTGCCTCAAAGATCATTGCATACACAGGCTGGGAACTGGTTGACTCCAGTTAAATTTACCAGTTCAGGACAAGAAAGAAAATCATGGTTTATGTGTGACTAAAGAGGTCTTTTAAAGCATCCTTTAGTGGAGCAGAGTGTACTGGGCTATGGGAATGAAGGCCTTCTCTTTGCTGCTCTCTGATTCCTGTTTTCCTTTGTACCTTCCTTTCCTAAAATTCTTCTTTTTTCTATTCCCCTTTTCCTTCCATTCTGACTTTACATAGTATATTGCAGAAATATTAATGTGAGTGACTTTTGTTGTGCTCCTCTGGTACATTGGGCAACTCAAGTGGTGTTTAGGCTGGAGCTGGCCATCAGGGGGAAATACAGTCCCTTGTATTCTTGGTTGATTTCTCTACTTAGCTGTCCCACCCATGGAGAGCTTCAGTGGCTTTTGCTTCAGTTACTCGGAGATTTGGGGGAGAGATCTTAAAGCTGTTGAAATCTCTTTTCCATTAAAACTTAACTCTGCAAGGTGTCATGGACTTGTGCATTCTTGTCTTGACTCATTTGAGAATCTAAGGTTCAGAGTTGCTAAGTGGTTTTCCTGAAGTTACTCAGCCTGTTGATTATAAAGCCTCGATGAAGATCCTGCACTGATGGACGTGCCTGGGTTCACGCTGAGTTCTTCCTTGAGATGTAATCGCTGATGTTATCAAGAGCAGATGCTTGTAAAACCCTTTTTGTTATAGTTCCCTGATGCTCACGTTTTCTAGGTTCAAGATGCTCTTTGGAAAAAGAACTCCCAGAATTAAACAATTTGTGGCTGTGCCCAGTGCTTTGCATTGCCTTGTGTTTCCTGAAAACCGAGAGCCTCTTTATCAAGAACTTCAATTACCTTCATCAATGGATCTGCAACTATCCTTTTGCCTGATTTGTTCCATTTCTTTAGGCACTTAGGTACAAAAGGTGAAGCTTCAGAGCTTCTCCTCCATGCTATGGCTGAGGGTGGGGGTAGGGATGATATTTATTAAGAGGATTTTCTTGGGTCTTAACCTTTTGTAGAATTTGTAGCAATTTAGACTTCTGAGTATGTCATTCAAAGCAATTTCCTTCTTTGAAAATTCTGTGAGGGTGTCCCCCCCACCCCCAGCCCTTCCTGAGTCCTAGCCCTGACATTCCCCTACATTGGGGGGAGGCAGGGGGGTCGAGCCTTGGCAGGACTAAGGGTTTCTCCTCCTATTGGTGTCCAACGAGGCCATCCTCCACTACATATGCAGCTGGAGCCATGGGTCTGTCCACTCTTTGAGTGTTGGTTTAGATCCTGGGAGCTCTGGTTGGCATTGTTGTTCTTATGCAAACCCCTTCAGCTCCTTCAATCCTTTCTCTAACTCATCAAATGGGGATCCTGTTCAGCTGGCTGTGAGCATCTGGAAACACCCTCATAGAAGAAAGGGGAGAGAGTATGGGATAGGGGGTTTATAGATGGGAAACCTGGAAAGGGTATAACATTTGAAATGTAAATAAATAAATCTGAGAAGAAAGCAGAGAAAATTATGCTAACTGCAAGTGTAAAAAGAAACAGAGTGATATACAAGAAATAGGTAAAAATTAACATGTTCTGTCTCTACCGAATCTGAGCGTATTTCAACAAAATTAATAAAACTTAACAGTGGAAATAAAAGAAAAGTCTGAGAGCTTATCTTAGGAAGGTAAGCAAATCTACTGTTATCTCAATGGCTGGTTATAATAAGAATTCCTCCCAGGAATTCCCATTGCTTCTCAGGGTTAGGAGTGAGGGAGGGGGAGAGGCAGCTCAGTCGAGTGATGGAAACATGTGGGACTTCCATGCTTGCACTTTAGGACAGAATGTTTCTTATCATGAGCGCAAGCTATTTACATTTGTCTTTCTAGGGAGGATGATCAAAAAGTTAATAAGGAGGAAAATGCAGTGAGCTCCAAGAATGGACTTCTCTGTGGAGAGAATGTCTGATAGCTAGGCCCCATGTCCCAAAGGTTGAACAAGAGTGTCACAACAATGGTTGCAACACATGAGGCTTTGGGTAACCTGCCACCTTCAAATGCCGATAAGTGGAGAGTTTGGAGAGTTTACTCATACTAGCAGAGAGTGTTCAGACCTCATGGGTCTAGGAGCTCATCAATCCCTTCCCTTCCCTAGTATGCAAGTACAAACTGTTGACAAACTATACACCCCTTCTCCCTCCTCCATCAGCATGGACCTATGGACAGTCTGCACCAGCCTTCTGTCTTGGATCTCGTGGAGAAAGATGTTCTTTGTGTACTCTATTTACTTCCTACAGAGGGATTCCATCTCCAAAGGTGCTCCAATTAGTACCTTCAGTTCCCAACTCCCAGTTGCAGACATAACTTCAGGAATTTCATTACACATCCTGGACCCTTAGAAACTCTTCTTACTATATTTAAATGCAGTCTTTCAACAGATGATTAATTTAAGAAAATGTTGTGAGGGTAACTATGAACCAATAATTTTTGTGTCCTAGTAATAAAAAGAGGTGAGTATACACAGATACAAAGGCACAAGCACATGCAGATGCAGGGACAAGATGGCCAGCTTCCAGCTATGGGAGAGGCCTCAGAAGAAACCAGCCCCACTCTTACCTTGATCTCAGATATCTAGGCTCAAGGACCATTCTGTTGTTTAAGCCACCCAGACTGTGGCCCTCTGTGATATCATTCCTGCCAGACTGACAGTGGTCTTAGGCTTTCCTGGGGCACGTTGTGGCTTTCTTGTAAATTAAAAAAAATTTATTTTGGTTTCAATTAACATCTAAGAGTTTTACCAGGTTATGAAGGTCTTGTGTTTTATTGCAGCATATGTGTTTGATGTGTGTGTGCACACGCATTGTACAATAATTTATTATATTTGTCCATTGAAGAATTTTCCATTTCCTTAAAAATGTTTTTTAAATTTATTTTTGCGTGTGCATGCATGTGTGTGTGTGAGTGTCGTGCACATGTGTGTTATGGTGTGAGTGTGGAGTTAGGAGGGCAACTTTTGGTAGTTGCTTCTTGCCATTTACCAGTTTGAAAGGCGGTGTCCATTGTTTCTGCCACACTGCCGCAGAGCTTCAGGCTAATTCTCCGGCCTTAACTTTCCATCTTATGGAAGGAATGGGACATCACAGATGCCTGCCATTGCATCAGGTTGCTTATGTGGGTTTTGGGATCCAACTCAAGCGTGCACAGCAAGGACTTATTTTTTTAAATTTGTAATTATCTTTATGTACAGAAAACTTAGTGTACATTTAACCCAGTTTAGTGGTGAGTTCTTTAGCCTTTGCCTTTTCCAGCTTGGCAATGAGAGCCACAGACTTAGGGCCCAGAACATTGCCTCCCCAGTGGCGGCGGATCTTGTCATATCTGTCATTATAATTGGTCCTAGTAGCTTCCACCAGCTTAGCCAGAGCACCCGTGTCTTCCAGGTTAACCTGTGTGAAGGCAACAGTGGTGCACGTCTTCCTGTGGACCAGGCACCCCAGCCTGGTCTTTCCGTTGATGATGCAGCAGGGCACCCCCATCACAGAGCAGGCAGGAAAGCCACCAGCTCAATGGGGTCTACACCATGGGCAATCATTGCCAGCTGAGCCTTCTTGCTCTCCACCAAGGTGGTGCCTGTATTGACCCCTGATGAGAGGACAGGTGGTTTCTTAGTTGGGACGTCCCCTTTGCCAGCAGCGTTCTTCTTAGCATGGGCCAGTAGCCTTTGCTTCTTCTCCTGCTTTGTCTCTGGCCTGTACTTGAGGGCAAGCCCTAGCAGCTGAGTAGCTGTGTGCCTGCCCAGGGCCTGGGTGAACTGGTTAATGGCAGGAGGTACTTTGAGTCGCTTATACAGGATGGCTCTGCCCCTGCAGCCTGATGTAGCAAGGCCACTTGATGAAGTGTGTTAGGTGATAGATCTCTTTTGGACTGGATGTCCTGCCCAATGTCGAAGTTCTTTGGCTTTTTCTCAAACAAAGGATTGACTAACTTTTTTGGCCTCCTGTTTCTTGACGATGGTGGGGGCCGGGACCACCCTCTTTTCCTTGGCCTTCCTTCCTTTGGCATCTGTTTGGCTGGAGAAGAGAGCACAGCAAGGACTTTTATTGGATGCATATGCACACATGAATTGTTGTGGTAAAAATAAAAATGTGACAGAGCGCTTCCCACGTGTACTCCCGCGGTTGCAGTCCCGTTAGTTCTGACTCCAGTGGGCCTTTGGAACTAGCGCTAATTTATGTCTAGTCATTCCAATGAGGCACCCTGTCAGGCGGCCCTACCCTTACTCACAGCTCTCTTGGCTGGTTTCTACCACGCCAGGCATACACATCCTAACTCCTTGGCAGCCCAGTTTGTCCGGCCACCATACATGCTCTTGAACTCAAGTCACCACATGAAAGAACTCATCACATAATATCCTCGGATCCAGTTGATAAGATATAATTTGCTCATCTCAAAAAAAAGAACCAAAAAAAAAAAAAAAAAAAAACCTTTAATTATACATCAGAGAAGAATCTTAAAGTCCTGTACACCCCATCCCTTCTGTCAGAATGCTCTTCCTCAACAACCTCTTCTGCCTTAAAACTTTGTTCTTGAGAAGAATTCCTTCTCATCTGTCGGCCATGTTCTATCTTGATGCTTCTTCACCTGCATTTAGCCTCTTCTTTAGCCTCTCTCTGTCTCTTTGTTCTTGTCCCATCCTTCCTCCTCGTCCTCTGTCTGACAGGCTCTGTCTCTGTCTCTCTCTGTCTCTCCTCTCTCTGTCTCTCTCTGCATAATGACATCTGCCTCTCTGAATCTTTTAGAATCTCTCTCTGTCTCTCTCTCTCTCTCTCTCTGTCTCTCCCTCTCTCTCTCTGCCTCTCTCTCTCGCTCCTCTCCCTCGTACGTGCGCACACACACACACACACACACACACACACACACACACACACACACACACACACACACCTCCCTTTATCCTGCCAGCACCTGCAGATTGCAGTCGTGATGATGTGGTCAGGTTCTATGGAGCTTTTTGCAGGAATGGGTTTCCTCTTTAGAAACAGTATTTTTTTTTAAAATCTGAACTACTGCGAGATTATTCAACCCTGTCCTTGATGTCATGGCTCATATGTGCCAGAAATTAAGTCAGGAAAAATAGTCCTTATTTTTTTTTTTTAAATCTGAATTTGTTCCTTTTTAAAACGTTACTATGTCCTGTTGGTCTGGGTACTGATTTCAGCCATCTTTCTTCTTGCTCCTTCTGCGACATCCCTAAGTCAATGTGTGCTTCACCTTGTTCAGGCAGAAAAATTAGGGTCTCTTTGTACCAGGCAGAAATATTTCGGGGTGAAGTTGATTTGTGAATCATAGATGAGTTCACTGCAGGCAGGAATAAAGCGTTTGATTAAACTGCCATTTATGGGAATCATTAGACTCCCACTGTGCACGCCTGATTGCCTGTGTGCTTAATGCTTGCATTTCATTTGTGAGGTGCAGTTCGGAACTGTTAAGTGTAGTAAGCCTGTGGCTTCCTCCACCATTCTGAGCTTACCAAACTCCCCAGTTTCGTTGTGCTCAGAGACGATGGTGGACACGGTTGCTCACTGGCTAGCAGCAATGAAAGTATCAGTAGGAATGAGGGCAGTTATTTAATCAGCATCATTTGGAGCACTAGCTTCAGCGACAGTGGCTATGGAAAACATAATAGGTGGATGGCATTTTATTAATTAGCACCCCCCCCCATGCTTGCTTGAAATGATGACTCGTGAGCTCTAAAGCACATGAACACGCACAACAGAGTTCTGCCTCCATAGCCTTGTTGCTATGCCAACTATTTCATATTCATTCTTTCAGATGACATCCTTGATTGATTCTTCTGGGAACTTTGGTTACCACGGAGGCTTAAGGCAGGATATTTATTTATTTTTATTTTTTGTCTTGCTATCTTGACAACAGCATCTCTCTTCTCTCCTAGGGAAGGACAGATGAATCTTCATGGTGGGTATTATTTCAACCTAAGCTTGTAAATTTTATTATTAAATATTTATCAAAATGAAATAAATGATGCTCTTAATTGTTGTTACTCTGATAAAGCTTTCTCTCCCCCGCTGGGATGCTGGCTCCAGGGAACAGACCCAGGGTTGCCCATGTCAACCACTAGGTGGAGCAGCTGGAGAAAGTATTTGTATTCAGCGTCATAAATAACTGAAGAAATAAATAATGAGCTCTTGATGGGTCTGTGGATAAAGTAATGACTGTTTGCCTTCCCTGACAACTTTGGAAGGGATCTCGGGGATGAAATATCATCTTGACAGCCTCCTATCTGTCTAGGACAAAATCAATTATGTTTCTCATTAGTATTAGGAAGAGCCAAGCTTGAGTTAAACTTAGGCATGAGTTGTTTAATTTTTTTTTTTAAAGGAAGTTCCTACATTTTTCGAGGGCAAAAACAAAATTAAGACGATCATCCCCTACTCATTTCATTCATTTGGATGAAAGCATCCCTCTCTCCGAGATGTCTATCGTTTCTGTGCTGTTTGATATTAAATATTGTCTTCTTGGTACTAGAGGCAAGGCGCAATTTGAGTGTGTTTACAGTGCTCAATAGATGGTTAGTGTGTAGTATTGTTCTCTCCTTAACCGAGTATATCATTAATATAAATGATTGGATCATCTAGCCTAGTCAGCTACTGTGAAAACATGCAGCTTCTGCAGGAGCCCCTTACAGAACAAACACTGGGCCCTTGTCTCTAGCAATCCCTTGTTCTTACTTACAAAGCCACCCGTTTTCCTGGGATTACATCTTTGTAGAGCTTGAGTGATCTAAGCTCTGACTCAAGTTTGTACCAACTGTGACTGATGAGAGCAGACTTGCCTATGACTGCCCCTAGTATGTTCATTTTGCCTTTCTTGAGGCTGACTGCAACAGCTACACACACTCGTCACTTAGTGATCACAGCAGGAGTGGGCGTGGCCTTTCGGGAAGCACTTTGGCAAACACAACAGCACGATCCAGTCTGGACCTCTTGATCCAGTCGTCCCATAGTTTGGCATTTAACCTGCCACATTTGTACCCAGCCAAAGGTGTGCGGTAAATATTCCAACATTGTAGCCTTACATGTAAAAGTGGAAAACTAGACACAATCTACCTGCCCACGGTTCAGAGCCTGGGTGTGAGAGCAGTAACTGTCCATGCAAAGGTGATGTTCGGAGAAGTGGCTGCGGCTCATTTACATGCACAGATATACTGTTCATATGCTGGTATTTCAATGTTCGGGATGCACTAAGTGAAAAAATTACACACACACACACACACACACACATGAGTATAATTGAACAGCAGAGAACTCTCAAAAACATAGATATGCTATGAAGAAATAGGGCCCAGGGAAAGGGGTGAGATATGCTCTTCCTACCTGTGTGTGTGTGTGTGTGTGTGTGTGTGTGTGTGTGTGTGTGTGTGTATGTTCCTCTGTACTGTTGTCAACACTGTGGATGTGTTTAAACATATATGTGCAGATGATTGTATATTATGTGGTAAGTCAGAGGGAGATGTTGGGTACTTTTTTCCAGTCACCCTCCACCTTATTTTCCAAGACAAGGTCTCACATTGAACTGAGAGCTCCCTGATTCATCTAGGCTGGTCAGCTATCAGTCTCCTGGGACCCTATCCAGCACTGTTTTCTCTATCTAGTGCTGGGGCTACAGATGTGTGTTGCTATACCAGACTGTTATGTAGTTCTGGGGATCAGAACTTAAGACTTCATGGTGCTCTAGCAAGCACTTTACCTATTGAACCATGACTCCAATCCCCATTTGGCTACTTCTCGAAAATCTTACATGTAGAGTGTGTTATCTTAAAGAGAGAAAGCAAAACAGGATAGCTCATCTAGGTGACTGTGGAATCCAGTATGAGTCCTACTGAGTAATTGGTGAGCTTCCTCTAGTCAGACCTGCCACCCCGGTGCACTTCCTCTGTGATGTAGAAACCTGAGCAAGCTGAGTCTGAATGATTTTATGCTGAAAAGCCAAGAAAGGTCTCTGCCCCAACCTTCTGTGTCAGGTGTCTCTAACCACCTCTACTTGTTCCATTACGTCAGCCTTGTCCAGGGCAGTGTGACAGCTGCAGCATCGCTGTAGGATGGAAGCCCCATGAGTCTAAGAACCTATTTCCTGTGCTCCCTGAAGCTTTCTCCTTGGAATAGACTGAAGGAGGCACTGTGAGGAATGCTCCCACCACTTCTCCACAGGGATGCGTCATCGACTTCATTGCTTCCTGACTCACAGCCCTGCTGCAGTATGGTGGGAGGGACATAGGAAACTGCTGACTCTTCCAAGGTTGCAGTTATTGCCACTGAAACACAGCTGATGCTCCTATCTACTTCTCCGGCTTCTGTCTACTGCATGCTACTCCTGTGCATTTAAGCTGAGCTAGGCCTTGTAAAGCCTTGGACATCCACCACTCACAACATTAGATAGGGTACATACAATATTGAGCCTAGAAGGCTCTTTTAATCAGAGCATTAGGCACACAATAACTACATAAACAAAGAAGGAAGTGTGGATTATTGTCTATACAAAGGTGAGGTCAAATGAAACCTTAGTCTGATAGGGCTAGAGCTTGTGATTGGGCAGTGGAAAAAGAAGGCGGAGCTGAAAGTTTTAGAGAGGGGATACATATGCCCAATATTTTAACTTAATTATAATAGCTACAATAATTTCTGAGGAGATGCCTGCCCTCCTAATTTCTCCCAAATCTGCAGGACAAATGTGGATCTAAGAAGAAATCTTTTATCTAATGGATATGTATCCTGTGAACAATCCCACCTATAATATCCAAAATGGCGCCTCTCTAGTTGACCTGTTGGCTTAGTGTACTGTACTATCTGTACAGGTTGTGGAGGGCACACTTTATTCATGTGAGACTTTCATCAATATACACAGAGGGAGAAGGTCCAAATTTGGCAGCAACCAGGGCCAGAGCAATGCCTTCTTATGGAGTGGATGGGGCTAAAGAAACCTGGACTTGTCAAAGATGATCTTTCTGATAAATTACAATTTGAAGCTACAGAACTCGGTTGCAAATGTTCCAGGGAATAGCTATTCAATATACTTTCCCTAATAGGTGTGCTTCTTGGGCAGGCATTTATTTACCAAAGCAGCATACACAAAGTCAAGCAAGGTAAGCACTCTGAGAAGAGTGGCTGAGACTCTAGGAAAAGCACCAGTGCAGTACGTTGCCCTAAGGTGGAGGATAGCCTAGTGGGTTTACTACACTACGGGTTTAAAAAAGATGTTTGCATACACATTTAAGGGTGAGTCTCATAATCATGGGGCTTGAATTTCTGTTTAGAGTATTTCTCCTAATATCACAACGTAGGTGATGTTATAATGACATCAGGTCTTTTGAAAACCCTTTGATGATGATGATGATGATGATGATGGGTAGTGGTGGTCTCTCTCTTTGTGTGTGTTTCTCTCTCTCTCTCTCTCTCTCTCTCTCTCTCTCTCTCTCTCTCTCTCTCTGTGTGTGTGTGTGTGTGTGTGTGTATGTGTGTGTGTGTGTCTGACTAGCCTGGTGCCATAGCTTCTGACAGTGAGGACAACCTAACAGAAGCATCAAAATATTGACCCCTGACCATAAGCAGATGCAGTTACCAAGGGGTAGCTGTAATTTTCTTTGCTTATCTCATCTCTAAATCTTTGTCCATGGGCAGGCTCTGTAGACTTTTCTAGAATAAGTTAATGCCTCTTCAGAAGCCATTCTTTCTTACAATTTAATTTCTTGCTTTACATGTACCAGGAGAGTGTGTGTAAGAGCCACAGGACCTTGCGTGTGTTTCTGGGGAGGGCTGGTCATGGGTGCAAGTTAGAGACTGCCAAGATCAACATGGGCTCTGTCCTTTCTCCCTAGGGTTATATCTTCCTATCCTGGCTAACTCACCTCCGGCTGCAAGCACTCCATCTCCTTCTGTGTTCTTCATCTTGCATTTTGAGTCCTAAGATTTCACAATCATTTTAACCGGCACTTTTGTGTCTACTGTAATAATGACACCATGAAGACTGGAACAACTCCATCCACCGGTGGGTTAAAGCTCTTAGCTGAGCACACTACTGAAGGAAGAAGCTCTGGGGGCATTGCCTTTGAACAGCGCTTTCATTTGTTTTTGATGCTTGGGATAGGATATTTGTATGGCTCCAGATAAACTTGTCCTAATTTTCCTCCTGCCTCAGCTTTCCAAGTGCTCAGATTGTAGGTATGTGTATTTCTCTCTCTCTCTCTCTCTCTCTCTGACTGTGTCTTGCCTTGGTCTATCAGAGGCTCTCTTTGCTTTCTCTCTGCCATGAGCCCAGTACTTGGTCACATTACACAATCCCCACCATGATGTCTGACTCTCCACAGGCAGAAACAGCAGAGCTAGGTCTCCATTACCAGAAATCACTGAACTCACTACTTCAGGTTGATTCTCTAGGTGTTTAGTCATAGTGACAAAGACTAATGCAGCCCTGCTCCACTGTCCTGTTTGGTTGTATCTATCATGCTTGCCTACTGTCTGCCACTCAAAGTGCTAGACGCCTCATTGGTTCAGAAAAAATACTGCTGGGCTGTGATTGTTTTTCTCAAATTTAGGTGTCTAGGGTCTTTGCAAAAAGCTTTGTGAGAGCCACAGGGATAAACTAAACACCCTACTCTCTTTCCTTAGGAGCAAGGGGATCCCCTGCTCCTTCTGCTGCAAGCTTTTCTTCCATCACAGACTGCTTTTTCTTCTTCACTCTCTGCAGACTGGTCCTTCCTGTGAACACTTCTCAGGGAAGCACAGCTTTCCTCTCTGCATGCAGCTTCTTTCTGCATCTTAGTTAATGGGCCACAGTGGAGTCTTCATATCTTCTATCCTCTCTGACACTAGCTTGTGTCCAATAACTTGCATTTTAATAATAAAAAAATGTCAAGATTGCTGCATCTAAAACTAGCTCTCTTATCATGTCATAGGAGCATACTGTTGGAAGAGGCATAAACTGTCTGGGTTACGCCATTGTTTCACACTGAATTCACCTGCCTGAAATTTCTAAATATTGTGTTAATCCCTTTTTAATTTTCCTTCAGTAAATGTCATCATTGGGTTAGACTCAGTGATGTATAGTTTAGGGTCACCTGGTATGACAAAGAAAACACATGACACCCATTTATATTTGAATTTCAGAGAAGCAATAAATAACATCCTCCAAACCTGAAATTCGAGTTCATTTCTCAAATCTACCTCTGGTGCCGATCCCCGCACGTCTGCCAGGATGTCCCTCTAGTCTAAAGTGTAGCTTTTCTAAAAAGTTGCTTTCTTTCCTCTCCACCCTGTGAGCTTTATGAGTCACCTTGTCTTTCTTAGGCCCCCAGAGGGTTCACCTCTGCTCTTAACTGTGGAACTTGACATGAGACTCTTGTTGAAAATTTTTATAACATGTACTTGTTCTCCTGTCTTTCCCTTGTTGAAGACGTTTGGTATATTTCTGAAAAATAAACAATGGATTAAGGAATGGAGGGCGGAAAAGAGAGATGATCTCTATTTTAAATCCCTTACCAAAGAAGTTGAGGATTACATTCTTTGTTTTCCCTTACTTTAAAAATAATAACCTAAATTGTCTCTCTGCTTCTACAGCTTACTTGAGGAAAAGTTCTTTGTGATGAATTAAACTGATTCGGTTCTACAGTAGAATCTGAATAATCATGGCCCTCGTTTATCTGTTTGTCTCCTAAAAGCAATAGAGACACATTAACTATTAACTGCCCTTCCATGCCAAAATACCTCAAAATATAAGTCACTTTTTAAAAGGGACAAGGCTATTTCTTTGGTAGACTGGGGCATCAGCACTTGCCAATGAATCTCAACAACAATAATAAATACGAATGTTTCCAAGGACGAGGAGAAATTGGGATTTTTTTTTTTTTTTTTTTTTTTTTTTTTTTTTTTTTTTTTTTTTTTTTTTTTTTTTTTTTTTTTTTTTTTTTTTTTTTTTTTTTTTTTGGTAAACCACTACGATACTAAAGTTGTATGTAGATACTGCAGGAAGCAGTCTGGATGTTTCTCATGAAACTACTTTACTCTCCACGAGTTCCACCTCTGTCAGTGTAGGTGTGGTGGTTGCTCTCAATTGTCTACTGCTTAATAATATCTAGAATTACCCGAGCACCAATCAGGGTTTATTTTGATCAGGTGAAATGAGAAAGGAAGACTCGTCCACTGAGGGTGGCACCATTCCCTGGGTTAGGATCCTGGACAGCATAAAAATGAGATATTAGCTGAGCAGTACATTAATTAATTGCTTCTTTGGAACTGTAGATGCAGTGTGACCACCCGCTTCAAGCTGCCACCACCTTAATTTCATTACCACAATAAACTAATCTGCAAATTTTTTTTTACCCCTAGGGTATTTTAGCAAAAGAATAAGAAGCAGACTATCGTAGTCTTCAAAAGAAGCAAAACCAGGCCCTTGGGCTGAAGTCAGCATCCCCTTGTTTACCTAAGCAATGTTTGCATCAGTTCTCTCCACAGATCCAAGGAGGCTTCAGCGAGTGACAAGGCGAATCTCTTGCAGCTGAATATACACATTTCTTAATTTGAAGTTTTCAGGGCTTACTAGTCCCTTGACATAAGTAAAATTCAATAACACGTTATTACTGATCATTTATACCTTGCTCATCAGAAATTTAAGAATCGGGTCCCATGAAAATGCTTCTGTTCTTCTCTGCTTGTTCACAAGAAAAGGATTTCAGCTTTAAATCTTAATCTTGCTTCTGTCCATCAGCTTCTGGACTGCTGATGCTGTCTTAAAATCATGAGTGCCCGAGGTATCAAATCCTACTGCACTAATTAATTTATAATGAAGACTGTAATTGCTATATTGATGAAAAGCTCATGCATTCTTGAATACTTTCTCCTGAAGCCGGGGTACATGAAATCCAAATTACATTCAGATGATTACTTCGTAGGCATGGAATTAGGAATGAGGGTGTTCACGTGTACATGAGGACGAACTTCACAAGTGGACATCTTGGCTGCAGGAATGGGTTAGAATTCAATTCTTAACTTTCTGACCTTGGTTTCCCTTCTAAGCCTCACGGTTTCTGCCTTACACATGGCATCATTCCCTCTAGCTTCTTCCCATCTGTTATTCCCTTTATTTATCTGCATAAGGTCTTACGGGGACGTAGCTTTATTGAATTTCATGTAGTTTCATCAAATACATTGCTTAGCTGTTCCTGCCAAGCCCAGCGAGGGGTTCACACCTGCACTCAGTTACCTGAAAACCCAGCAGTAGGAGGGTTTCCTACATGCACTAACCTCTAAATATTTCTGTGTGAGGGTTCACACTTAGGTTTACTTCACACACAGCAGTGTGAGGGACCCAGTCTGTACCCATGTGCAAACTTTAGAGTATTAAGGTTTCACACTGAGACTCAGCTGTGAGTGTGAGTGGACCACACCTGGATTTGATTTGTTAATTCCAGGGGCTTAAACCTGGAATTAACCTGCAGAACCTGGACTATGGCAGATCTACTCTTCATGGTTTACAACTGACATCTTGACTGGTGCATCAGCAGTTTCCTTTTCTTATCCTCATGCTTGGATAAGCCCCAGTTGTATTGGGCTATTACTGGGTACGTCACAGACCATCTCAAAGGCATGCCCTGTGTGCTTGTATGTTTCCTACTCTACCCCTTCTCTCCTAGTGTCTTCTTCTGAGGTTACATCACCAGAAAATTCCTGCACCAAGTTCTGTCTCATACTCTATTTCTGGGGAAAGATGAGGGGAAATTGGTCCTCATGAAGTGGGAACTAACTCTTCACTCACTGAGATGGCCACAGATACTAGAGCTGTAGAAAGTGGGGATGGTGTAGCCTTTGGCTTGTAAGTAATATTGGGTTGTTGAGATTGCTTCGTCTTCTGGGATTATTTGGGAAAGAGGCAAAAGCATTATTTATGTTATGTCAGGGGTCCTGGGAGGACTGGGGATCCATGGCAACTAGGGGACATTGGAGCTTCCTGGCTCCAACATGGTGGTGCAACAGAGAGGAAATAGGTCTCTACACTAACAGCAAATTATTTAGTCATAAAAATATCAAACTTCCTGTTGGGAACAGTAAGAACAAGGGGTATATTCATGGGTGAAGCCTATCATTTCCTATCATCTGTCTGTCTGTCTGTCTCTATTCTATGATTTACTACTTTTACAGGTTTGGAGAGATGGCTAAATGGTTAAGAGGCTTTTCTCCAGAAAATCCAAATTTGGTTAAGCCCTTGTTGAGCAGCTGAAAACTTCCTGTAACTCAACCTGCAAGAGATCCAGTGCCCTCTTTTGATCTCCTATGCATATGTGGCCTATGCATATTTTGATCTCCTATTCATATGTGTATACATGCACAAAGAAATACATACATAAATATAAATAATAAGCTATTTAAAAAACAATTACTATTGTCAATATATGTGTATGACATAAGTGAGAGTGGAGTTAGGCACAGTATCTGTGTGTATGTTGTGATGTGGTATGTGTGTGTTTGTGGTGTGTATATGTGGTGTTTGTTCTGTGGTATGTATGTATTGTTTATATGTGTAGTATGTGTGGTGTGACATATATGTGTGTGTGTATGTGTGTGTTGTATGTATATGTGGTATGTGTGTGGTGTGTATGTGTGGTGTGTGTGGTGTATGTATGTGTGGTGTGTGGTGTGGTGTGTGTAGTATGGTATGTCTGTGTGTGTTTGTGGTGTATATGTGCTTTGTGTGTGGTGTTTGTGTCGTATTGTGTGGTGTGTGTATGTGTGTGGTGTGTGTGTGTGTATGTGTGTGTGTGTATGGTGTGTGTGTGTGGGTGTATGTGTGTGTGTGTGGTGTGTGTGTATGTGTGTGTGTGTGTGTGTGTGTGTGTGTGTGTGTATGTATGGTATGTGTGTAAGGTCAGAAGAGAACTTCTGGGAGTTGGTTCTTTTTTTCCTCTACCCTTTCAGGCATTTAAACTCAGGTTATTAGGCTTGCAGGCCCTATGGTAGGAATGTTCAAGGTGTCATATCACTGTTGGAAGAAAAAAAGCAGGATAGGGTACAAAGTATGGGCGCAGGGGCATGCTTTTATGACTAGTGATTGAGTACCCTTGAAGAGATATGAGGACTGGGGCCTCAGATGCCATTGGAAACCCCCCTGAAGCTGAGACACAGTGGTGACCTACAGTGAGTGGGAAGAGGACTTTAGATAGGCTTTAGCAGTGTTGGGAAGGAGCTCAGAAGAAAGGTTCTGCACAAAGACGCAGAGGCACAGAACACAGCACACATCCATCACCAGAGGGCACACCTTCACTGCATCAGTAAGTAATGCAGAAGAGAAGGACAAATCTCAGCATCATTATGGGGTGCTAGAAGATCGGAGAAAGGTTCCTTCAAGGGCCAGCGGCCTGCCCTACTGGTAAAGGCTTAGGTCCTGGTGGTTTGGGGAACACAGCCTTACTCCCTTTCAGATAAATGACAGGTCGCTCATTGTTCACCCGATCATTGTTAAGAACAAGGCTTAGTGCTTAGGAAGAGTCTGGCATTTGGAAACTGTGTAGTGCTTCAACCCATTCATCAGGTGACTCAAAATGCTTCCGGTTTTGAAAGCTTTCAGCGCATAAAGAGAGCTGTGCAGCACTGCCAGCTGCAGTGCAAATTGCTCTGCTGCTCGTAGCTATGACTCATCCAGGCTGATGGTGCTTGAGGTAGCCAGAGAGGATAAGGCTGCTGTGGAGAGGCCTAGTAAGACTCAAGTACAAGGATCAGTGCAGATCCCTGGCATTCTGAAGCAATGCTAAACCTTCTGTGGTAGTGGACTACTTACCATTGGAGGGTGCTAGGACCTAAAGTCCAACAGGAGGTCCTCTTCCTGGCTAGGTTACTATCAAATCTATGAAGTCATAAGGCTGATATGTATAGTACCAAGCCATCCTAAACTATAAATGGCTCACTAGATATCACTATTAAGTGGGGAAGAAGGAAAAAAAAAACCCAAACAACAGAGAACCTCTAAACTGTATGAACAAGCCCATATGCCTAATTCATTCACCTCTCTAATGGCAACACCTCAACTTTCACCCTTGTACTTGTGACCTTTTGGATGTTTCCTCTCATGTCCAATTTACAGTAAAAAAGACTTGGATCTCATGGGCACTGGAGAAATGAACCACCACTACCATACTGCAATGTCATTCACAGAGCCTGTGAGGGAAGGATCTAGGGTGATGCCTCCTGGTAGGCTGTAGAGAGAGGATCATCTGACTGGAGTGAAAAGGCCTGGGTGTGGATGAACAGGTAGGGGCTGCACTAATTGAATGGCTTGGCTGCTTGCAAGAGCCCCTCGGGAGAAGTAAGTCTGAGGAAGAACATATGCATGACCTCATACCATGGGAGCGCCTTTATACGATGTTAACAACACTAGAGCGTGTGACAGAGAAAATTGTTCCTACAGGATAAGATTACTTTCCTGTGGATGTCAGGTAACCTCTGTCCTTGGCACCTAGTGCCTGAGGCAGTGAGCCTGTAAAGGGGCTGGTCAAGGTGTTAAACACAGAGGCTGGGTGGTAGTGCCCAGCACACGCTGACTGACATCACATTCAGGTTGGCAATGCCTACTGTTGCAAGCCCTGCCTTCCATCATCGAAGTTGGACAGGGGACTCACTCTGGAGAACCAGCCAATCATGTGTTTACAAAAGACTCATTTTTACCTCAGTTGAGACAATGACCATTTGCTTACTCTGTCTTCTGTCTCTACCAGCATCTGCATCTGAAATCTATTAGGCCCCTCACAAACGCTGCCCTGAGCAGGGAGCCTATGGTCAGACAAAGAAAATAAAATACGGGTGCACTTGACGTGCTGCATTGCTCCAGAGCTGAGAGTAGGAAAGACTGATTAGAGGTCAACACAAGAGCCATTCTACTTTTAACGCCTTGCACCACTGGGAGCTGTCCCGGGAGCACGTAAGCACTTAGGCAATGTATAAACATCTCAGTATTATGCCAGTCCCCTCAAGTTTAGCAGTCACTAGGCCCTAACAAAAGTCACTGAAGGGACCCAAGGCTGTCCTCTGTGGGTGCCATCGTCTGCTTGTCTCTAAAACTCTCCAGTCAGCTGGTGTGTCTGAGTGTGGCAGCTGTGGTCCCAAGGAGGTCCAAGGAGATGGCACGATGGTGGGTTGTACTGTGCTGTCTTCCTTTCCTCATAGCAACAGACCCACGGAATAGTCATTACAGGGGTGCAGAACCCCGGCAGGAGGATGTCTGCACAGAGTGTTATTTTATTTTTCTTTTTTTAACCAAAAGAGAGAGGGCAATGCACACATTAAGCCTGTAACAGTTTGATTGGCAGCACATTAGTGGTCCATTGCTATAGATTTAGGAAAAAGGCAAGCGTGGTAAGGGAATCTTGGTCTTCTCAGTGGGAAGTCACCTGTGTTACATTAAGGAAAGCAGAAGGAAGAGTTGGGAATTATTTATCTCGTCTGCTTCAGGTACCTGAGGAGGGACATAAGAGAGCATGGTAATTATGTATCTGGGATAGGCAGTAACAGCTCGTCTGTGAAAAAGAAACTGGTTTAAGTAGATAGAATTATTTTATCAATTAAAGATTAAACAATGTTTTTTTCTTAACGTGGTCGGTGTAATCTGTCAGTGGGTGGCAGATTCAATAATTTTTTTTTTGAAGCTCAAAAGAATTTTTAAATAAATTGAAAAACTTTAGAACATTTTTTGGGTTAAAAATCATGAGCCTTGTTCCAGGTGTTCCTATTAGAGAGAGGACAAGGATTTAGACAAATTTTACACGAAGAATCATGGGAGTTAAGTATTGGCTGAGCTGTGTTGTTCGGAACAGTCAGCAGCAAGGTTTCACCCATCACTTTTTGTTTGGTGGGCTCATCCAACCCTGGTGGAGAGAGGGGAGCCTGCTCTGCCGCTGCCACCGCTGCTGGCAGCTGTGTCCTCCAGCTTCCTGTGTGCCTGTTTCCTTGGCTGTGTGATGCCATACGCTGAAGGGTTGCTACTTCCTGTAAACTCTGGAAAGAAGAGTGGGAAGAGAAGAGGCATGGGGGCCTAGGGACACCCTACTGATAGGGCCAGGTGGGAGTGGGTATCTGGGTCTTTTGAATGCCTGAGAGGGCCATCTGGTTTCAGACAGGGGCCAGCCATGTAACTCTGACGAAAAACAAAGGTGGGGAAAAGGCCAGAGGCTTAGATCTTTTGGGCTAATGTCAAAAGCCAATTGAGGCCTCGCTGCTAGGTTTGCCAGTGAGCCACCAGCAGGCAGCTCAGGGGAGGCAGAATGCTGTCCACAATGGGGGTCCTCAGTCCCTGTTTTCCATAGTAGGAAACTGCGGAATCTGGGACAATTGTTGTGTTTTCTAGTCTCCTGTGTACCCAGGTGCCACTAGCATATAGCTGGGAGTTGGGATCAGGGTTCCCAGTCCATGCTTCCCTCAGGGACAGGGCATCCACCTGCCAGGCAGGAAGGAGAGGGTAGAGCCAGGGATAGGGCAGAACCCTGTTCGATTTTGAATGAGTGCTGAGAATACAGAGGGGCTGGAAGAGAGAAGGCTTTCTCCAGGAGACTTACGCTAGGCTCTTTACTATGAAGACCTCCCCCATGGCGATCCTTGATGAAGAGACCGACCTTGCTTGTTCAAACTGCTTTATTTGGTAGTGGATGCGAATGCATGGACTTTACTCAGGGCACACCAGGGATTAAAGACCTTTTGCTGGAAGGAATGCCCAGGAAGAGAAGCTCATTGGCTGAACACTCGGCGTCTATCTAGATACATCATTAGCACGGGGAACTCTAGGTTTTTATGCTATGTGACTGATTGCCACGGTTCCAGAGCAGATAGAATTAGGCAGGGTATGGCCCCCTTCCTACCTATGGTCTACTTGCCCCATAGCCCCTTCTACTAGTAAGAAATGGTTAAAGCCAGGAACCTGTGATTCATTGGTAGAGTCTGTCTGTGCCCTGCACTGAACATTTAGCATTATTTGGAATAAATGTCTCAACAGAATTTGAAGAAGTGGTAAAATGGAACGAAATGTTTCTGTGTAGGTTACATGTGAATAGGGCGCCCGATCACTTGAAAATATGAATGCCTCTTGGTGAGTTCTGGGTTCTCATAACGGTGGAGTCCTATGGCTTGCATTTTAATGAATTCCATTGGCTAAGAGGATCCAGGATTCCTACTATAATGGGGATGGCTAGTTCGAGGTTTATTTTTTGATGTCTCTAGTGTGGTTATAATTGCCAATGGAAAAAAGTATCAACCCGATACTGATATGCACACAGGTACGTAGAACCTTTGACATTGAGGGTCTGTGTCATACTCAGAAGCAAATTAATTGCCCAAGTGATGGAAAGGTGAAAGAATCTGGAGAAGGAAACAAAGTAGAAGATGTTGAGTATGGATTATGGCCCAGGATGTGGGACAGCAGTGGGATGTGTGGCCTATGCATGCAAACACATTTTCTTACATTATATGTTTTTAGAGACACACACCCTTCCTCATGTGTGTTCCTTGCACTTTTTAATCTCATATTCCCATAGCAACCCATCTCCTTATAAATACCCTGAAGGCACCCACTCTTGTTGGTGCTATGAACTTTTTCCATTGTCTCTTTCATTCTCTGGCAGCAAGAAACACACTTGATCCTATCCAGGCTTCCAAGGAAATGAATGGGCTATAGCGTAAGCCTTTGCCAATGAGAACATAAAGTCTGTGGAGCAATAGTTGCTTCTTTTGGATGAGAGGCACATTTTACAAAGGCACCCAGTGGGACTGAGCCCAGATGCTCACTGTGTGACCAGCTGAACCATGCAAAGTTCAACTCTGTTCACCCCCATGTTTCATGTTTGCCAGTTTCCCTCCCCTGTTCCCCGAGGTTATTTCCCAGAACATACTTGTGTGCAAACCCTGTCTTAAACTTTGCTTTTGTGGAACGGCCATCTCTATGACGGGGCTTAGGGTTGTGCTGAGGAAGGCTGTGAACAGAAAGTTCTGGACAACTAAAGTTGTTATGGCTCTGTTTTTCTGGTTCAGTTTCTGATGCCCTGGCTTGCATAGTGGTGGTAGGGGCAGGCCAGTCGCCCAGAGTGCAGAACATGTTTTTTGTATACCTTACAGCAATCATGTCAGCTAGAAACACTACAATCTACTCATTTGACCAGGGAGAGCAGCCTCTCTCTCTCTCTCTCTCTCTCTCTCTCTCTCTCTCTCTCTCTCTCTCTTTCTCTCTCTCTACACACACACACACACACACACACACCATTAAAATGGAAGTGGTTGGCAGGAAGGAGACAGCAGTGGAGAGTGAATATGGCACACCTGAAAGAAAATGACATATAACCCATTACTTAAATACATATACACTAATGGGATGCCTTTATTAAAAAACGTTGCAGTATTTTTAGTACTGGGAGAAGGTATGTGTGTGTCAGTGTCCTTGGGTTTGCGGCAATTTCTCTGTTGGATTCCTACTGCTCTGGGTTTAGGGTGAGAGGTTTCCTTTCATCTGCAATTGTGACTAAATTCTTTCTATGATGTTCCAAAATCCCAGATTCAGTGAATCTTCTTAGGTTCCTGTACCTTGCTTTTTTTTTTTTTTCGAGGTTTGTTATTGAAAGTTGCTGATTAGTATGTGCTATGAAGTGAATAGTTTAGAGTAACAAAGATTTATTGTGAGGCAAAGCTCTATGTTTCAGACTGTTCAGTAATTAGTATCGGCTTTCCAATTAGTTTGAACCTGGTTTTAGCTTTGCTTTTCTCTCATGTGGGTATTCTCGTGTTTCTTTTTAATTTGTGTATATCCAAGTACAGAAGGGTTTGGATTTCCCTTGGTGTTAATGGTGAGTTTCTCCAGGATATACTTTCTTGTTTGTGATATGCCCAGGGTAGGCTGGAGATGCTTAATGCTTCCCACCCATGAAATTGTGTCTCACTCCATCTCATTCCTTTGCCATTGATGTGAACATTTATGGTTTTGGTCGAGTTATTTGTCAAAAAGAACTCTTAGAAATCATGGCAATTAGTTAGATCTTACAAAAGAAGAATGACAGAATAGCAACTTTCTTCTCTGTCTAGGGAAGGGAGACAATAATTTCTCTAGGGCTCCTCCCAGGACAAGGGACCCTTCCTTTTCCTGTCTCTGACTCTCATTTCCCAAAACAGTGCAGTGATATGATATGGGAACACCAAGCCTCATGTTGTGTGGTGTGATGCCAGGAAATGTCTCTCCCTCCTCACTTTCTTTGCTTGGGTCTGAGGTGATACAGGCTCTCTGCCTTGCAGGTCTGGTGGCTTCCCCAGTGCCAGCATGTTTCTCCATCTCCGTGTCAAGTCTGTATGTACACCTGCTGAGAGTCCTTTTCTTATCAACATGGCTACTCCTGCCATTTGGGAGGAACTCCTCACGAGTACAAGAGCCTGCAAGGCACCTTAGACGAAGTCATTTCTTCTGTTGTATACAGGGCCCTGCCAGTTATTGAGATGCCAATCTTCCCTTTAAGAGACAGGGGCAATTCTGCGTAGGTGTGTGAGAAGCAGCTGTGTGGGAGCCATGCCAAGGCGCGCACTCGGAGTCAGGATTACCTAACTGGCAGCAGCCATACTCAAATGGGACAGTCCTCCGCTACCTAGTTTTGAGTACCCAATCTTGCTACTCTCCTGTCCAGACACAGCTCTCCCCTTCAGGCGCAGAGTCCATTCAGACTCCTCACGATCTTCATCTCGTTCTGAAGGTCTCTTTAGTTTTTCCTTACAGTGGCGTTTACAGAGTTTTTCCTCTAATTCACGTGTCTGTGTGGCGTCGAACCTGTTATGATTCTTGGACATCATTGTAGTAGATGCGGACGGCAAAGGAGTACGGTTCGCCGTAGCGGACGCAGGAAGAGTTGGGACTCTTCCCCGGAGCAGGTCTTGCTCGAATTAGAACAAGGCTGCGAATTGACTGCAGACACATCTCCAATGTCTCCTTCGCCACATTTTACATTTGGCAAGTCTCATCCTCATAAAAGTTAGCCAGAAAATGGCATTTCCAGGGAGCTCTGACAATTTTCTGAGAATAACTGACTGAAGCAGCCTTTTGCAGAATGAGAAGTCCTGAGGGATACGCACAACTGTGGGAAGGATGTAGCCTTCACCGGGTACTGAGTAGCTGAGCCTGGACTCAAAGGATACTTCTAAATATCCCAGTGTGAAAGTGGTCCTCTGGCT
The DNA here is from genome assembly GCF_011064425.1 of Rattus rattus. Classification (NCBI taxonomy): domain Eukaryota; kingdom Metazoa; phylum Chordata; class Mammalia; order Rodentia; family Muridae; genus Rattus; species Rattus rattus. The sequence goes on along the minus strand of NC_046168.1, from coordinate 47,108,813 downwards.
CCCGGGGCAATGACAGCGTCTATTTAAGGGTCACGGTAGTTGTGTGGTCTTTAGGATCTTTACTTTCTGCAGGTTACTGATCTCAGCTCTGCCATATTTGCTGTCAGCGTCCCGTGAACAGCAGCCGTAAACCAGTTAGCTTTGATGCAGTTTCCAAAAGAAAAAAGTTACCCCAGGGATTTCCTCAGTGATGCTGAGTGTGTTGGTTCAAAGGTATTAGAAGCTGTTCCTCTAGCAGTGAGGTACTTCTAGAAGTACTCTATCAAAGAACAGCACTCTGGGCCTTCCAGATTTAACTCTAGAAAACTCTCAGACTCTTACAGGGCATACATGGCTTAGAGGCAGACATGTAAAATTATTGTCTGATATGTGTATCACCTGCAACATATGTGAGGCCCGTAATGAACAGTTGGCATCAAAACATCACTTTTGACCTTTTATTCTATTCAGTTTACCTTCTGTCCAAATGAAGTTCATTTCAACATGGCAGAATTGCAGAATGGCAATGCCTTCTTCTCTACTGCTCTCTGTGACATTACCTTCTGTTCCTCTGCTCCTTCAAAGCTTTAGTCCTGAGCACTTGCTTTGGGAAGTTGCCTCCCACCACACCTTTTTGTAAAAGTAAAGTCTATATAGATGAAGAGAAAGAGATGGTGATGTAGACTGAGGGCCAGGTGGTATGTGTAACTTCCACGGGGTCAAGAGGCTTGCTAGAAAGTCTAACCCCTATCATCTGCTAGTGGGCCCCAATAAAACTGCAGTTGGAAGATTCTCCTGCATCCACTATGAAGTGGGAACCAGTCTGGAAAGATTTCTTACTCATCTGCTATCCTAGACAGTGATAGATTTGCCTGCAGGACTGCATACATGGAGGTGAGCAAGCAGGAGATAAGGTATCTTGGTTGGCTTGAGGCAGAGCAAGTGATGTCAGGAGGCAGAAGGAAAGAGCCAATCAGGAAGACATCAACAAGGATCAGAGACTGAGAGAGGGAAGGGGACAAAACACAATCCAGGATCAAGTTCACCAGAGGATGGAAGACAGCTCAGCTAGGCTAGTCTTGTAGGTGGCAAAGTCAGGTGCTACTATTTGTGACAATTTGGAGTCAGAGAGCCCATCCCCTACTGCTCTGAGTGTCTCTAAACCTTGCTGCTTGTAGGGCTGTGAGATAATCCTTCCTCCTGATGCCATGGAGTTAGAGCAGGGGCCTGGACATGACCGAGTGGGGTTCATGGCAACACATGAGGTAGGTAGGTGGGAACTTGGGGATTGAGCCTTTCACTGCTGACATTTGACTTTTAGAATCCAGTACTAGGGACAGAGATCACATGCCAGATACTTATTCCTGTGACCTGGGGGGCAATGGTCATCACTGCTCAGTATAGCAGTGTGGTTAAGATCCTGCAATCTAGGGTCAGCCTTGAGCCTTAGAAGTAGCTGCCCCTGCATTTACCAGTAGATAAATGACCACGAGTTACTCTATAAAGCAAGTCAGTTCATCTATAAATTATATTTCTTTTAACAGATTTTATGAGGAATGCATGAAAGGCTTTTATGAAGAGCATGCATAAAATATTTAGCACAGGGCCTGACATACATTTTATCCTTAGTAAATAACTCAATTGATAATAAAGCACTTACACAATGTACTATATTCAGTAGTAGTAAAATTACTGATAGAATTTTCAGTGTATAGAGAGTAAACAATTCTACCCAGACAAAGTTATGACCCTTGACCCAGTCCTATGGGAATTACCTCCCACACCTTTAGGATATCCAGTGTGTCAAGAATGCCCATGTTCTTTGTGGGTACACCATCATAATACCTGATAAAATATGTTATGTAGATGACTAGTGTTTGGGCATCTTTATAGGTAGTTGTTCAGTCATACAACATACACTAAACTCAGGGGAAGTTTCTGAGTTGTTAATTTTCAGTGTGCACATTGGGGTGTGCAGGTACCGGGAGTTAGGTAAGTGAAGACTGAAGCTCTGTATTCTCAAATCAGAGAATCATCCTGTCCTTAAATTCTACCCTATGTGCCTCTTGACTCGACTGGCTCTAATTTGCATATGTTAAAATTATAACACTAAGTATAGCACTCTTTTGAGTTCTGTGAGTCACCCTAGCAGATTATCAAACGTGAAGGCAAATGTCTGAGGTAGGATGTCCTTGGCAAGTGGGACCTTGCAGCAAGTACCAGAAGTCTTGGGCAAACTCACACATTTACACTGGAGTCTGACTGACTCTCCCGGTTGTTAATCCCAGGCACAGTCTGCAAACCAAGCAGCTGTAGAACTGCCCTTGAGAAAAGGTATGTCTACCTGCCCGCTTACCTAGAACTTATATGCTCAAAATCCTCCTCAAATTGGCCCATCTGGTTTTCTGTCTCCTATATATCCTAAACCCACACTGTTTCTCGGGAACTGGAAGTGTATAACTTCTTCAAGGGCGCTACAGACATTTCAATTTGCATACACATATAGTCCTGCACTCCTAGGCGCTCCATGACATTGGATTAAGGGTAGCAACTATGTATTTAATATTGGGAAGTAAGAGGCGTTGGTGTTATCTAGACAAGATCAACATGATTAAGATGGCAGTTAATTCTTTGCCTCTGAACATTGCTCTCTCTCTCTCTCTCTCTCTCTCTCTCTCTCCCTCCCTCTCTCTCTCCCTTCCTTCCTTCCTTTCTTTCTTTCCTTCTTTCTCTCTTTCTTTCTTTCTTTCTTTCGTTCTTTTTTTCTTTCTTTCTTTTAGTGTATGTTTGCTACTGTCCAGAAATTGATTTAGTCCTCTCATCATGTGGGATAAAACTGAGGTCATAAACAGCTGGTACCCTTACCCCGGGACATCTTGCCAGCATCTTACCCATTTCTACAAGAAAGAAGGCAGCAATCAGGGCTTAGTCTGTGGCTGACACAATGAAGCTTATATTTTAAGGAACGTCTGAGTCTATTTCCCAGCCTCCCTTGCGTTGAGATTAGAGCAACATCTTTGGAAGTCTTTAGTCATTAGACAGAGCCTTATAGTTCTTTCTTCATTTACATGAGCAGCATCTGTGTTGTAGAGGTCCTGTGACACAGTACAGGCAGGAAGCGCCCAGTGACCTGTGTGTTCAAGCATTTGTGTGGGGCAAGGGACAACACTTATTTTGGACATATCACATAATGCAACGGAGAAACACACAGTTGTTTTTGCACCAGATGGACCACCGTTTTCTTGATCAGAAATTGCGTTTGGTCAGCTCAGTCAAACGTTGCTGTGATAGGACGTTTGGATACTGGGTGTGGGAGAAAAATCAAAAGAATGAACTCCCTGTAGTTTGATCATGCATCAGACATTTTATTAAAACATATAACAAACAATCAGACTAGAGCGCACACACACACACACACACACACACACACACACACACACACACATTTGGGAAACTAATGGCTCAGAGACATGTTTTTGGAGCTTTGGCTTCTTCTGAGTGTGGGGTGGGGATTCACTCTAGAGAAGTTGTCTTCTAGTTGTAGAATGTTCTGTGGTTATCTATACCCACCAGGTGCCAGTACCACCTTCTCTCCCCTTGAATGTCTTACACATTTCCCGTACTTCTGGGTACTATATCCCCTTGTGAAGACTCACGAGCACAGAAAGAATGCTTGTCTCTGATTGGAAGCCTAGTCTTATATTTCGTCACCGCTGCTAACGGTTCAATAAAAGCAATAACATTTTAGGAGTTGCAAGGAATTGTACATGCCTAAGTGAAGTCCTTCAAATTGGATTCTGCACAGAAAACATTTTCAGTAAGAAAAAGCCTGCACTTTATGTTTTTCTTATGAGATGATGATTCAAAGAATGAGTCTTCATTTGAAATAACTCAGGCAACCAGAAGGAACCGGCTGATGCTGGAGGTTGAAACGCTCAAGATGTGTGTTATCTCTCTGCGTATGTCATGCCCTCCTTTTGAGGTCAGTATTTGTTCTTGAATTTCTTCCTCTCCTGTCTATTGCCTTGGGAAGTCATTAGAACCATCATCACAGTCGTTAATGCCAGATTTGTCTCATTTACATCTTCTATGCTTCTATTAACTGGATATTTTCCCTCAAACAATTTGTTTCTCCCACTGCAAAAGCACCAAACCAAATCCCCCACTGACTTCAACATTTGCAAAGGCCAGCGAGTCACATGACATGCAGATTGGTGGCTATAGTAGCAAAAGCTGATGTCTCTCACTTTTCTTGAGAACCGCATCTCAGCACTTTCTCCAATTTACATTCAGAATCGCCCAGTTCTTCAGCCCTCTGTCAATGTTTGGTGCTTCATTCTCTTTAATTTCTGCCACTCCAGTGGGTGAATATTGGTATTTCAGAATGATGTTTAATAAGATATTCTCAGAGATATAATGTCTAACCAAAAGAAAAAGCTCTTTTCCTATGAAGGAATGTGATGCCAGGCATTTGAGGAGCTTTGATGCATTTTCATTTGTAAGCACTTCTATAGGTTAAGCATAGCACCAGGAGTTCTGACCACCTTCCTTGCATGCATCACTTCCAGCTAGCTGATAATTAAATTTCGCTTTTCAGAGGAAGGAGTGGATTTCAGAAACATTTAATAATTTACCCCATCTCATATTTATGAGGACTTGGCTTGCACTTCACCATGTAGGTGGCTGTGGATCTCTTCCAGTATGGCACTGGCACTGAATATGCCCTTTGCAGAGAGAAAGAGAACACTCATAGAGGCCAGGGCTGGGAGAGAGAAGACTAAGGAAAGGAAATTCCCAAGGATACTTTGGGGTTTCCTTGGGAAGGAAAAGCATTGGATCTGACCCTCCATCCTACTGAGTTCAATAAGCTGCAGATGCTTTGGAACATCTGTTTGCACCTGAGCGTGGTCCATGAAACAGTACTCGGATGTACATGGCATAGCACCTCTATCTCATGGTCCATGATACAGCACTGGGATGTACATGGCATAGCACCTCTATCTCATGGTCCATGATACAGCACTGGGATGTACATGGCATAGCACCTCTATCTCATGGTCCATGATACAGCACTGGGATGTACATGGCATAGCACCTCTATCTCATGGTCCATGGCACTCGGATGTACATGGCATAGCACCTCTATCGCATGGTCCATGGTACAGCACTCGGATGCACATGGCATAGCACCTCTATCTCATGGTCCATGGTACAGCACTCGGATGTACATGGCATAGCACCTCTATCTCACACTTGCTCCTCTGCCATCCGTTATCTCTTGGTCTCAAACACAGGGAGAAGGTAGATAGCGTCTACACTTTCAGACTAAGCGGTTTATGCTGGGAACCCTTTAGCGACATACTCAAGGTCACACAACGGTTGGAACCAGAACAAGAATTCAAGTTCAGGGCTATTTTAGCAGCATACACATTTTCTGATTCCCTCCATGGCAGGACCAGGTTTGACGACTCCCAAGTCCTCTATTCTGTTGAGTCCTCCATTGACTGTGAGTGAGATGTGACTGAAGCTTCACTGATAATAGTGTCAGTAGCAGAGGAACTTTTGTGGAGGCATGCTAGGACTCTGGCCCTGCACTGAAACGTTAGTCTCTTACACACTAGTGGCAAATAGGAAGGTGTGTGCTCCCACTGTAGATGAGATGGTACACACCAGCTAGCCTTGTATCAGGTCACTGACTCGGAAACCTAGGCTACTTAGTTCACTAGCCATTATGTTCAACACAAGGCCTCCATTTATTGAAATATGAGAGCAAGCCACCTGAAGGCAAGGTTTTAACAAGTGGGTCACATCAAGTCATAGATTCACAGTTGTGAAAACAACCATTGTGGCTTGCCCCATCGTGACTCACCTGACCTAGCCTCCCATTCAGGCCACTAGTTCTTTGCTGCTTCCTGGCCCAACTCACTTCTTCCTGGGTCTCACCCTCAGGATTTCCTTCTTCACTCATCCAAGCTCCCTCTCTCTTCATCCAGGCTTCTGTTTGAAGGCTCCTCCTCTCAGAGCGCACCGCCGAGGTAGCTCAGCAGCTTCCTTGGTGTTCATAAACAGCCAACATCATTTTGCATGCGTTGGTTTATTGCCTGGCTCTTCTCCTTCCGTTGTCCTGGAATAAACAATCGATGGATTCGCTGTGTTTAGACGGCACTCTAACCGCCTCCGGCAGGAGGGAAGTGATTCCTCCGACGTTACTAACTGGGTCTGTAAATCTCTACGGATTGCATTCTTCCAAGAGCAGCTACTCAGCGCAGGTTGATTTGTGCTCGGCCTCTTTCTAATTTGCTGTGTTTATCAAATGTTTATGTGCTCCTATAGGTTTAATGCGAAGCGGTGTGCTTGAAATTTCCACATAAATGACATTGCGTGATATATCACGTTTTCTCTTGTTTTTTGTCTCCAGTGTTTTCAGTTCAATCTCCATGCACATGGTGCATTACTTTACCTGTCCTGTGGTGTTTTGTTGAATGAATAAACTGAGTTTTATTCATTGTCTTACTGGGCCATAGTTGTTTACTTTTCGAGGTGGGGAGGAGGTCTCTTTAGATGCATGTAAGAATTTCTTTGAAAGCCCAACAGAAATGGAATTTCTGACCCATGTGTCATGCACACCTTCTACTTGACCAGACCTGCCCAGTTGAACCAAATTGTGCCATTTGATAAAGTGCATACCTTCTTTTCCTACATACTAATTCAAATTTATTTTACTAACAGGTGTTATACTTGGTTCATTGCTGTTGGATCTTGTACTTGCCTGATTATTCAATATTATCACCTTATCCCTGAGTAACTGGCCATTCACATTTTTCCTTCTAATTATTTATTGATAAACTTGCTGAGCTACTTTTCTATGTATTGCTGGTGTGAAGAAATTCATTATGGGTTCTATAAAGATGACTTATTCACATTCCATATCTTTCTCAGAGTCTGCAGTTCTTTTTGCAATTAATTTATATTATTTTTATCTATAATGCTTTAAATTTAATGTAATATTTTCCTTCAATATTTTACTTTTTTCTACATATGCTAAAGAAATTGCCCTGATGTTATTAAAAACTTTTCCTATATCTCATTTTGAAATTTACTTCATATGGATTTAATTTTATGTTATTTAACTGTTTTTTTTTTAGGACATAGTCAATGCACAAAATAACAGATCTCATTGGAACAAAAAATTGTATAATTTTAGGATCACCAATATTTATTATTCTTCAAGGTAGCATACACAGTAATGGATTTTATAATTGCATCTTTACACATATTTTGTTCTTATCTGTCCCTTTCCCACATGTCCCAACCTGACTACCATCCTCTTCTTGATGGTCTCTTTCCTTCTTGCTAAGAGCTCCCTCTTGCTTTCACATCATACATATGACATTGTTCCCTCGACATCTCTTTTTTCATCTCATGGCCCCTTTTCTAATCCTAGGATCTACCTTCCCACTTCTGCACATAAATTCATTACACATTCTAAATTCTGCACAATAGAGAAAAATGCCATGATTTTGTTTTGGACCTGGATTACTTTATTTAATATAGTGGTTTCTAATTCTAAGCCATGATTTCATTTTTAAAAAGTGTTTGCTTTATCATTAATCTGTTGTTCCATTATAGACCTCAGTGTAGAGATTTCTCAAAAGACAGAACTACTGCATGACTTAGCTAAACTCTTTCTGGGTGCTTGCCTCAAGGACTCTAAGCTGATCACAGAGATGAACCCACCTTTAGTGAAACCTCTGTTTTTTTTTTTAATTCAAATAAATATGAACACCTACACGTTTTGCTGCGCTATTTCTATCTTGAAACTGGAATGAGATTAGCATCCATTATTGTCTCTATTTTCTTTCTAGATTCCACACATGAAAGAACACATGTGTATTATTTCCTTTCCTCATTTCTGGAATCCAATGCCTGAAGAGAAGTGATTTAATGAAGAAAGGGCTGGATTTAATTCACACTTTAATATGGAACATCGTCCTTCACAGCAGGTAGGGCAATACCACATATGATCTACACCACAGCGGTGAGCAAACAGAGCAGAAAGAACATGGAACAGTGACATTAAACATAGAGGCAAGTCCCCAGTGATTCATTTCCTAATGAGCTACTTCATGTTCTAAAAATATTCACAGTCTTCCAAAATCAATACTCCATCTTAGGGATCCAATGAGTCAAACACATGAGCCTGTGGAGGGCATTTCAGACTCAAACCACAATGTGATGAGTCAGCTTATTTCACTTAACAGGATGCTCTTCAGTTTCAGCTATTTTTGCACAAGTGGAACAATTTCATTTTTCTTTATGGTTGAATAAGTCTTAATTATGTATACACGCTGTGTTGTATTTTTCTAGCCGTTTACTGAAAGACACAGGATGGTTTCAGATCTTGGGTTTTGTGAATAGTCACTGTATGCACGGGTGTACATGGATCTCTCATTCTCTGGGTGTATACCCAGGGATGGCGCAGCTGGTTCATATGGCATTTCTACCTTTCGTGTGTTTAGTCATCTTCACCCAAGTTTCCATAGAGGTTGTACTAATTTTTATTTCACCAACAAGATGTACAAATTCCCTTTCTGATGTAGTAAGAGATACATTTTATTTTCCAAGCATAAAACCACTGAAATTCAATCCTTTTATTGTTCACTTATTTATTCATTTTTGAGGTTATAACATAATTAAAATACTTCCTCCCACATATCCCATCCCATTCTTCTTCAAATTCTTTACCTCTTTTTCACTAATTGTTATTCCATGTGTAAGTGTATATACATATATACGTATATTTCTAAATATAACCTGCTTAGTCTGTATAATGTTACTTGTATGTATATTCTCAGGGCTGACAATTTGGCACTGGTAAACTAATTGGTGTGCTCTTCCACGAGCTGAATGTCCCCTCCCTGAGGACTAGCTTTCTTGATACCAGAAGGAACCATATAAGCTTCCAAAGGAGGGAGCCAATCAACAGTACTTCCCAGCCAGATGCCTATGAACCTCATCATTGACCAGATAGTATGATAGCCCCAAGGGTGTATTAGTGACATACATACTAGACGCTAAACATGGTAGACTTAGGATCAGCAAGATGAGCTTAAGACTCACCCAACAAGATGGAAAACGACGTCTGATACTGGAAACCTAGCTAACTACTCAGAGCTAGTAAAATCATCATTACGGGAGGAGAGTTTGTAATTAATAATAACCAGCATAATCTCTAACAAAAATCTATAAACACTTGTCCTTATACCCACAGATAAGTGTAGTCTTTTACTCTTAACAAGGAAATAGCTCTTTTTTTGTAATGGACAGAGATCACTAAAGAAAACTACAACCAATCAAAATGCAGAGTTGTAGAGCCCACTCCCGTTAGATGCATGCACAAAGCACTCCCACAACTAAGGCTAAAAACTTAGTGGAAGAGAAGGTGGGGAAAATCTAAGAGGCAGCAGATCAGGGAGTTTGCTGGGAGACTGCCTCCTGCTAGTATCAGAAACCTCACCCATAAAGGCTCACCAACATGACTGCCTAAACATGAAACGTACAAGGATGACCCCAACAGCCATGCCATAGTGAACAGGGGAAAGCCCATGAGACCTCAGTGCAATTTCTAAAATGTCACTGTTAGTTCTAATTAAGAAGCTCATTTACATAATTGAGAATTAAATTAACACAGTGAAATGCATAAAATGGTATTATTCCTACACGCTCCCCATCCACTCTTTTCCTTCAACACAGGCAACCACTCTTTATGTATACCACAATGTGTCTCCCAGCAGATAAAGTAGGAAAGTATCTTCCATTTTCATGCCTACAGCCCAAATAGCATGTTTGTATATACTACTGTGTGCCTCTTTTCTTCTCACTTTCTCTTGGGCAAGTAAATAGGGAGGTCTTTATTCCTTTCAGCATATGAGCATCTGAGTATCATGTCTCTGAGAGTCACCATGCTCATTCATACACATCAGCAGTTTACTTTCCTTGCTGTATGTTTTTTTCACTGTAGAATTACAACAGCATCCACTTGTTATTCCGTGTTGCGAGACAAATTTGTTGCTTCCAGGTTGGATGTTAGGAGTGACGTGCCATTTCCCATTTATCATTTGACGTTATTGCTGTTCATCTGTTGTTAGGTAAATTTCCTATAGTAGAAATTTCAAGTTATGCCAGACCTCAGAGAGATTTCTCAGACTATCCCTCAAGAATTATAAAGGTTCCAGCATTTATATTATTATGCTAGAGTTTAATTTATGAAGCTACAGGACTGGTATCAAAGGGGAGTTCTAGAGTAGCAGCAGTAATGTGAGCTTGAGCAGTTTTCGTTTGTTTGTTTGTTTGGATTTTTCTTGCGTTGTCTCTGATTCCTAACTTCCACATGATGGTGTGAAGAATGTGTAAGTCCAAGATGTCACGGGGATTGTTGATGTGTGAAGGGAATTCTGAGTATGGCAATGGTGGTTTATTGATGCTAGATAAGAATCATGTCTTCTGCTCCCTCTGGAAGGAGACATTATGTCTAAAGGTGGTTACCATATAAACCTCCTGGATAAGATGGGTCAGAACAAAAAAGATACCAGAATCCCATTTCTGATACAGAAATGAGCGAGACCCATAGAGAGCATCTAAGGGACAGTTCCTCAGTAATTGTATCAACTCCTATTTCCCAGCCATGCCAGGCCATCTTTAGCAGTTCATCGTGAAAGTCTCTTGAAAGTCTACTTGTTTTGTGGCTGGATTGTCTATGTTTTTGATTGTAATATTTTATATCATTTGTTCTTCATATAATTAGAGGAATCCTAAAGCAGACAATATATGTTAAAATCACCTTACTATATAATTTAACTCATTCAAAAGTTTTATGATGCCAAGAAGTGCTTGCTGACAGGAGCCAGATATGGGTGTCTCCTGAGAGGCTCTGCCAGAGCCCTATTGATACAGATGAGGATGCTTGCAGCTAACCATTTGACTGAACAAGGGGACTCCAATGGAGGAGTTAGAGAAAAGACTGAAGGAGGTGAAAGGGTTTGCAACACTATTGGAAGAACAACAATATCAACCAACCAGAGCTCCCAAGGACTAAACCACCAAACAATGTGCATACATGGAGGGACCCATGGCTCCAGCCACATAGGTAGCAGAGGATGCCATTGTCCAGCATCAATAAGAGGAAAAACAAGCCTGTGAAGGCTCGTTTCCCCAAAGTAGGGTAATGCCAGGGCATTGAGTTTGGAGTGGGTGGGTGGGAATGGGAGAATCTTCATAGAAGCAGGGGTAGGGGGAGAGAGTATGGGAGAGAGGGGAAAGGGGATAACATTTGAAATGTAAATACATAAAATATCCAAGAAAATGAAATAAAAATAAATTTTATAACCTGACAACTTGAACCAGTGAGGAGAGTGTGGCAGAAGAGACTCTCACAGACTTCTAATATGAGTATAAAATTCTACAACACACAGGAAGGCCCATTCCCAGTAGACATCACAATGATGAAGGTAAACAGTTTCTTTGTATCTAGTGCTGTCCTTCTTGGAACCACCACACTGTTGAACAGGCACAAGGACAGAGAGAATTCTTTCTGATTTAAGAATAATCCATCTAGTCTTAGCTCTTTATGATTAAGTATACTATGGGTGGTGTGGTAAGTCTCATCCTATTTTCTTTAAAAGAGTAATATCCATGAAGTAAGTATAGTATTTACACTTAGTTTATTGTCATGATTAAAATAAAGATTGAATGGTGGATTTTATTGAATAAGTTTCTGTTTCAGTGGAAAGATAACCATGAGATTTTTTTTGTCTTTTCATTTGTAAAGTGATGGACTCTATTGACACATTTTGATAACACTTAGCCATCCTTGCTTTCCTGCGATAAATCCTACAATTTGAATTCAAGAAACTAAATTGAGTGACTCTGTCACTGACATGAACCCTTTGTTATTAATATTGAAAAGTGAGATTTCTTCTCATTTTGCCTTCTGTATTTTGTCAGTTTTAACACTGCTAAGATTATAAAGTGAGCTGGGAGAGGCCCCTTAGCTTTCATGCTTGGGTTACACACTGAGGAGGAAAGTAAATTCAATGAAATCAACTACAGTTACGTACTGTCAGTTATTCAATTAAATTAATACATATGGTCTATTCATACACTATATGGCTGTGAGCATGTTAGGACTACTTAAAGTTCTAGCTATGCACTATTCACTGTAACTACTGTATCTTGTATTTAAAAGGGTATTTTCAATGACACAGAGGAATTTTTTTTGAACACAGTCAGACACGCATTCTCAGAGTTTGAATTTCACTTTTGACTGATTACCTTTGTCAGAAACTCTCAGTTCCTCTGAAGTTAACACTGCTAGCATCTGCTTAATATATCTATGTTGCAAGATATCTGGCACCGAAGGGCATCTGCATCTTGCAGCATTTTGGCAACTTTAGGGTGATTTCGAGTGTGAAATTGAGAGTAGCTGTCCTGCACGGAAGGTTAATGATAAATCAGGAACAGATGCTGTATAATTTGCTGAACTGAAGCCATTCTGCACGATGGTGGTTACTATTCTTTTTATTCATAGCATAGCTGTAATCTCCTTTACCATGAAAGATGCACTTCAGCACGGCAGTATTTTGTATCTCAGTACACAGTTACAACAGCATTCTCATAACTCTCTATGACACTAACAGTTCATGTACTGTGTAAGTTCCTGGGGGATGTTTTGTCATTTGCATTGGGTAATTAATTAATTATAAAGGAGAAAATCATCACTATAAAGCCTTGAATTGAATTATTTCATACCTTTGATCTAAAATTCTTGGATGTGTCCTCATTTTGCCTCCTCCATGGCTTCATGAATGACCAGTGAGGAAGGTGTTCTCAAATTTAGATACAGCTATACAATGTATAGCATCAGTGTGAATGTCCCCGCATCAGGTAAAGAGCAATTATGTGGTCATCACTTTCCCAACCACTGAAGGACAGGACCAAAGTTATCCAGGGTAGAGACACTGCTATGTGTGAAATGTCCCTGACTGAAGAACATGTGCAATCTGATGGTCCTTCATGTCTACCAGCATGGGATGTGCATGGTCAGTGACAAATGCTGTCTTTGGGACTCCATTTCTGCAAATAAGCCAGCTTCCTGCCTTATGTTCCTCATGCCTGAGGGGATAGAAGCTACTTGTATCATACTTAAAGTTTTAGTGATTGGCCCTTTCCTCATGTGGAGTGTTTTTTTCTCTCTCTCAGAGATGTTACCCATTAGTGTTTCCTTCTGAGAAATACTTACTCAGACACATGCTCTGTTTTCAGACCACACTGTCTTCTTTTTAGTGAGTTGTAAGAGAAACCTTTCTTGGCTGTCAACTTCTTCACAGGTATGAGGTTTGAAAAATATTTTCCCCTAATCTGGAGGTTGTCTTTAGCATACCTCACCGTCTCTCTACTCTACCTGAGCAGAAGCTTATTTGATGCAACGACACTTATACTTGTCCTTTTCATTTCGTTGCTTGTGTTTGGTGGCAAAGCCAATGTATCACTGCTGAAAACAAAGCTGAGTCATCCGCCCTGCATTTTCTTAAAGGGTTTTATAGGGTCACACATTATGTTTAAATTATTAATCAGTTTTGACTTTATCTTTATGCACAGTGTAAACATTTAGTTTTTCTTTATGTATGGTTTGAGATAAAAGTTTAATATCATCTTTTTGTGTGAGGGATAGCCAGTGTTCATATCACGGTCTTTCCCCAAGATTCTCCTGTTGCTAGTGTATACTCTTGACATCCTTGTTGAAGACCAGCACTCTGACTCATGTCTGGGATCTCTTCTTCTCCCATTGGTTGACATATCTGCTTTTGATGCCAGTACTATACTGTTTTGATTACAATCAATTTGTAGCATATTATGAAATCTGAATGCCTGTTTATGTAGAAAACTGCATGAATATGTTTTAGTGGTTTTTCTCATAATTGTAAAAACGTACGTGTCTTCAGTACGCAAATGGATAAATTATTGAGACAATGGGAGGATATGAGGAAACAAACCATACATTAATGAAATAAGATGGCAGAAAATATAAGGCATATCATGAAGTTTGTGAAAAAAAAGTCTGAAAATTCTGTGCAGCACCATGATAAAAAGAAAAGATGTAGAGAGGCAATTAGAGGATCGGTGATTGCCGAAAGGGAGGAGCGGTTGGGGAGATGAACATGTGGTACAGAGAGGATTTTAAGGCAGCTGAAATTCCTCTGTATTCTGTACTACTTTGTGGATACATTATTCCAAATTCATAAAGGATGAAGTGTAGGAATGAAAGAGAACCTGAATGCAAGTTAAGATATTTGGGTAATAATGATATGTCAGGGTAGGTTCATCTAATAAGAAGTAAAACTTTCTCATAGAGAAATGGGATAAAGGGAGAATGTTGTGTGTGTGTGTGTGTGTGTGTGTGTGTGTGTGTGTGTGTGTGTGTGTGCATAGAAGATATCTGGGAATTCTGTACTTTCCTTTAAAGTTTGCTGTGAATGTGAAAACTGCTCTAAAAATAAAATCTTCTAAAAATGTCCTTGAAAGGAAGTGGAGAAAACAGAATCAACCCTTCCCCCCTTTCTCTCTCTCTCTCTCTCTCTCTCTCTCTCTCTCTCTCTCTCTCTGTATGTGTGTATGTATATGTGTGTGTGATATAATATAAAGTGTTACTGCACTTTATGGGAACAGAAGTTCCACTAAAATTTCTAAATGTAAGTAATTTATGCTTCAGAGATTCCAATTCCTTGTCTGTGTCTACAGAATCAAGATGATGGTCTTGAAGACATATCTGTGCTCACATGTTCACTGCAAGGTTCACAACAGACAAGGAAGTTTTAAAATAACGTGCTGCTAAGCCTAGTAGAACACACACACACACACACACACACACACACACACACACACACACACACACACACTGTCCACACATGGTTAACTAGCCCTGAGTTATTAATATTTATCCTTGTCTCAGCATTTTGTGCATGAATGGTATGTGTGTGCTTGTGTAAATTACAAAAGATAATGAATGATTGTACTTCATACATTGTACAATACATAGCTGTATAAGATAATTGTGAAGAAATGTGACCATGATATGGCTTAGCCTTTCTAAATATAGCTGTAAAGAAATGTAATTTGACAGCTTATCAATTTGTAAGATACAAAATTAAAAGGTTCTATAACACTTTCCTTGTGAGCAAAATAAGCATGGTGATAATTAGAAAGACTAGTTAAAATTCTCTCTTGTCTGAAACCACACATTCCATGAAATTCCTCTGTGAGAGACTGGAATGAGAAAGAGCCAGCAGCATTGGGTTTTCCAGCAAAGGAATCAGATCATAGCCTTTAGGACAAATTCCACTTCCAGGTAGGCATGAACACTAGGTGCCTACTTGTATTATTTAGTTAACTCATCACTGTGAAAAAACACCTAACAGAAACAGCTTATGAAAGCAAAGATTTATCTTGACTCATTATTAGAGAAAACGTCAGTTCATCATGCAGGCAGAAGCTTGTTATCTATCTACAAGCACCAAAATAAGTAGACTATAGTCATCAACATTCCCTCTGCAGAAATACAGCAGATCGAGTTCAATATGATATGTTCGAGACGTTCAAAGCAGAGCCACCATCTAGAGTTTCAAGTGTTCCAATATTTGAACCCAAGGGCAACATTTTACATACGAACTATAATATTCCACTTTGGATCCCTTTAGGTTCAAAACCATCTTATAATGCAAAATACTGTCACTCAATTTCCTTATAATTTTAATAGTCCAACACTTCTCAAAAGTCCAAAGTCTGTCAGAAGCCATCTAGGAAAGTCTATAGCCAGCAAGTGAGTTTTCTGGGGAAATCCATAGTTTTGCATGACTATGATGTGTGTGGTTGAGATGCAGGGTCCTCAAGAGACTTTATCCCTGGATTGCTTCTCGTTGCGGATGTGCCTTTCATGTCACTATTACATACCTCATTGGGCAGAAATCCTTCAGAATCATTATGAAGATGTACTTTCATATAGTACATGGATGATTTCATAATTCCTGATAATGATTTTATAGAATTCCTAAATCGACGCAAGTAATTTCAAGCCTTTTATAGAATTAAAGCTACAAATGGAGCTCTGTAAAGCTTCCTATGTCATGGGTAAGTTGCACCAGGAAAAGAAAGCAGGCTTGGAACAAATTTACAATCAAGGAAAACATTCCTTGTACTTCTAGGTTAGGAATGAGGCAACTGTTTGGTAATTAAAGGTCGTAAACTGGCAAGGGACAATTTACTGAAGGTGCAAGGATAAAAAATAAAATATTGACTAGGCTATTTATGCAAGACATCAAAATAATGAGACACAAGGCAGATGATTTGTCTCTTGACAAAACTGTGCTAACTTGTGACATAAAAATTATTGCTTTAAACTTATCATGAACTTATGGAGCTAGTAACAGACAATTAATTCTTAGGTACTAGGATTAATGGAAAAATATGTGAGCAATTATGTTGTAACTCCTTACAACATATGTTGTAACCAAATCTATGACATGAACGGTTGCCTTAAACTTACTATGAACTTACAAAGGTAAAACTGTTTAGAAAACTATGCGATCAATTACCCCGAGAAAGTATAAATACTAAAAATGACAATAAAGAGGTGATTTTAGCTCCCCTCCTGTTTAATCCAGTATGTCTTTGTGTGTACCTAAACTTTCTCTCTTTCCTTTCCTTCCTTCCTTCTTTCTTTTCTTTTCCTTCCCTTTCTCTCTAGCTTATAAAGAGTTAAGGAACTCCAGGTCTTTCACCTGGCCAGCAAGAGGCCTGAGTCAAAGAGAAAAGGACTCAAGTAGCTATGCATTTTTTTCATTTCCCCTGCTGCTATCAACAGGAGTAAATTTCCAGAACCCAGTGGCTTTTAGCCATAGAATAGCAAGAGAGAGTTAAATCGCCAGAGACCATCACTTTCTGATCCTCAGAGCAGTAAGAGAGAGTTAAATAAGGTCAGAGATCATCAGTCTTTGTTCTTTGTCAGATGCGGTGTCCCACCTCAGTACCTGAATGCTGGGGCTAGCCTGTGGCAAAGGTCCACAATTTCTCTTAACTCAATATAAACTCTTAACTATAAGACCCTATAAAATAGAAAAAAAACTTACAAACCTCCACTATACGAGGGTATTTCCCCCTTGTAAAAGAAGAAAGAGAATGTCAGCAAACAAAGAATGGACTTAAAGCAAGACCAAAAAATAAGTAGGGAAAACATTAAAGACTATGGTTCCACACTTAACATCTAAGCCTCATGATGTGTCATGGTGTGGACTCCAGTGAACTCTTCCATAGTTCTCTTAGCTGTGGCACACGTGACCATTCCATTCGTTGGTTTTAATTGATGCTACAATTGTCCTTAATAGATGAATTTGGCATCTTTAAATTTCCCAAGTCTCTGTTAGTCTTTTCTTTGAACAGCTTCACACGTTGTCCTCTTAGAACCCCACAGGCTATTTTGTGTTGGCTTGAATCTTGCAACAAGTTTGCATGACTGACTCTGTCACTATTGCGTCCTGAATGTTTATAAAACCTGTGGCATGTAGATGATGCCAAGTTCTGTTCTTAGCTTGGGATGTAGCCTGCCTCCATGAGCAATTGTCAGAAGCCTTAGATTGCTTTAGTGTCTTTTCTCTATTTTCAGATGGGCTTGAAGCCCTGAAGCCTTCGACGATTATTACTCTGCCACTAATGAGCCTTTTCTATTATCCCAGGGTAAAGGGCTTAACTGATTTTTACCAGCATCTACCAGCCTAACGATTGTAGCACATTTGTTAGAAGTGCCTTGACCATGATTTTAACTTCATACATGTTCCTTCCCACAACAAACTATACATTTTCATATCATTCTGCTTTATTGCCCCATCCCTCTGTGTGTGTGTGTGTGTGTGTGTGTGTGTGTGTTTGTAACTGTACATCTGGCTAAAGGCACGAATAATAACTATTACACATTTGGAATTCTATGTTATCTTGAAATGTTTTTCACCAAATTAATTTGTCTAATATCTTTGAATTTATCCTTAGTCAACATTTCCTGACAAGGCAGAAAATAGCTCCCTGTTCTTGATGTTTTTTTTCTTTTGCCAGAGTATAGCAAGGATGGCCTGTCTTCCAATTCACAATAAAATCTTCATTTCCTTCAAACTTGTTGAGCTAAGCCTTCACTGTTAATAGTTCTTTTGGCATTTAGTTTTTTCTGATACCCCAAGGGAATGTCCGATTTCTCTATGTTCATAGCTTTCTATGGCTTTGATGCTCCACAACTACTTATTCTTCTGTATTTCCCCCACAAACAATTTCTGAAAGCGTGTGAACTACATGATCAAGTTTTTAACAAAAAACAGTCTCACATCTTGTACCCATTTCCTATCTTATTTACTTTTCTTACCACAGCGATGAAACATCCCATTTCATGGTCTGCTGGTCTGTCACTCTCAGAAAGGCATGGCAGCAGTTACTTTCACGACAGTGTGTTATATCTTAGCAGCAGATAAGCAGAGAATTTAGGACAGAAATATAGCTTTAACCCTCAAATTATGCCCTCCGGACACTCACATCCTCTGAGTGGGCTCCCCTTGTTAAAGGTTGTACAATCTCTTGAAACAGTCCCACCATTTTGGGAACATGAACCTGTGGAGGGTATTTTCTATTCAAACAATTGTTCTACTCTTAAATGCTCAGAAGATGCTTAGAGGAGTCCTTGATTTTATAAACTGATTAGAAAAGATGAGTCAGATGTTTGCGAAATAGCTTGTCCTTAAACCATTAAAAAGGGTTTGCTGTAAGCAAAATTATTCTAACTACTTTTAGCCTTACAATTTTGTGGCCTCGATGCTTTACTTTCTCTGAAATGTAGAACTGGAAGCAATCTCCATGCTGACTTTGATTTCAGCTTGACTGTGCTAAGGACACCTAGAGAGCTGGTAGCTCATTATTTTGACTGTGTCTGTGAAGATATTTCAGGAGACCTCAGGATTGGGCCCAGCAGACTAAGGAAAGGTTACTCTTATCAATGCGTGTATAGTGATGGTGTCTTTCGGGTCTGAGTAGGGCAAAGAAGCAGAAAGAGTGGTGTGAGGTTTGATCGAGAGATATCTGCACCCTCCCCCTTAGGCTGAGGCATTTGAACACTTGATCTCCAGTTCTTGCTGCTGTGTGGAGAGACATGGGCAGGTACAACTTTGGGGGGGGGGGATATGACACTGGGAAGAGGTTCTACTTCCTGTTTGCTGGTAAAGATGTGATCTCTCAGCTTCCCACTCATGTCTGCCAGTGCTACCATGCCTCTGTCCCCAAATGAGGGACTCTTTATCTTAAAACCATAAGCCAAAGAAAGCTTTTCCTCAATTTGTCTTAAGGTCAAGATGTCTAATCACACCCACAGAAAATAATGTAGTAGAGAAAGGTCTGCCCTCTTCCTGAACTAGCAAAGCCCACTCTTTCCCTGATTTGGGACTTTTAATTGTGATTCATTCCGCAGCCTTCCTGGGTCTCCAGCTTGCAGCTGGTTGATGAGTGGATTTCAGAGCTTCTTTAACCACATGGCATGAACTGATTCTTCACCTTCTGAAACCTCTTTCCTTATCACGATGGCACTGTTCATCTGGAGAGCCCCAACTGACACAATTGGAAATTCTTTGTGTGCCATAATGAGAGCTTTAACATGCTCCTGACATTTCATTCCAGCCTCCTAAGGCCAAGGGTGAGGTCAGTCATAGTCCATCCCCTTTGCTCACTGTGAATAAATATCAGGCAATGACAATCACCCAGGGTCACAGTCGGAAACATTGACATGCATTTGCTGTCTTTGTGATAATGAACTTTGCTGTCTCAAGACATCTGCCAGTTCACTAGAGTCATGGGGCAAACCAAATGGCATTTTGTGATCTCTCTCTCTCTCTCTCTCTCTCTCTCTCTCTCTCTCTCTCTCTCTCTGTGTGTATGTATATGTATGTTTGTGCATGTATATGTGTATGTGTCCCTCTCTCTCTCCCTCTGTGTGTGTATGTGTGTGTCTCTGTCTCTCTCTGTCTATCTCTCTCTCTTTGTCTCTGTCTCTGTCTCTGTTTCTCTCTCTCTTGCACACACACACACACACACACACACACACACACACACACACACTTTTTTTAAAGACTTTTATCACCTTGAGGGATTATTTTTATTTCATAGTGACTTCACTTGTGCAGCCTTTCTACAGATTTTATTATAAATTCTATCATTCTTATTAGGAAAATGTTTTTATCATTAGTCACCGGGGTTTTATGCTAGCACATCAGCAATAGAAAAAGTAAAGGACATAAACTCTATTTGGAATGAAAATAGGTATCAAAAATATCTGGTGAAGAAAGTCCACCCAGATGGCATAAGAACCAAAGAGCTGAAGCTGCAGGTGGCTGTGGGCCACCTGAGTTGGGTGCTGGGAACTGAGTTCAAGTCCGCTGCCAGAGCTGTGTGTACCGTTAGGTGCCAGGCTGTCTCTCCAGCCCCACTTGCTCTTTTGAGAAGATTTTACATTCTTCATCACACATCTGAGGAATGACAAGAAACGGAAATGTTTACTATTATAAATATATAATTTATAAATTATAATTATATAACTTATAATATAATGCATGTTATATTATTTATCGAATATTTTAAAGAATGTATACATACTTTTAGTTATTATTTCAAACCCACATTCAGTAAATAGAATGCATATAATAATTTTTTTTACAAAAATGTCTCAGAATCACACAAATCCCAAAGTCATTGAATTTCCAATTGTAAACATTTGTTATTTTTACTATATTTGGAATTAAAAAGCATCACTTTAAACTTTACAGAACTCCTAAGTAATCTCGAGTGCCTACAAAATCCTATGTGTTGAAGGCTTGGTTCCAGGGTAGCACGTTTGAGAGGCTGTGATTCCTTTGAGAAGTGGGGCTAAGTTCCTCAAATCCTTAGTGATGTGGCTCAAACAGGATTCCGGGTCTGCTGCCCCTTCTTTCTCTTTTCTGCTTCGTAGCAGTTTTCTTTCCTGTTCCGTGTTCTTGGCATCTCTTACTGCCTTGCCCCAGGTCCAAAGAACCATGGGAGTCAATGTAGGAGGTTCCCAAACTCTGAGTCCAATGTAAGATGCCGTAACCTTGCTGTCTGCCTATGTTACAGTGACAGGAAACCCACCCACACAAAGTGAATGAAAAGGTAAGTGAGGGAATGATCGAAGATCTTATTTCTTCAAGTTCACGTGCTTAGATGGAGCAGTAATACCATTTTCGAAATAGTATATTTTTATTAATGCTGTAAAGTAAAAACTAAGGGATGGTATCATCCACATCATTTTTCTCCAAATATTTAGCCTATCCTGACCTCCTGTAGGTCTGTCTCAGTTACACAGAAGGCACAAGATCAATCTACTAACAAGAATGGCAATTATAGCAATAATAACTAGCATTATATGCACTGGAGACAGTGCTATGATGTAGGTGATCAAGCAAATTCTTAGGGCAGTAATCAGAAGGCACCATCAAGGAAACTCAGCAACCAAGATAAACAGAGGACCTAGACCCCCTACACACATATGTAACAGATACAAAGTATGGTTTTCATGTGGGAACCCTAACAGCAGGAGCAGGGACTGTCTCTGACTCTGTTGCCTGCCTTTGAATCCCTTTCCCCTAACTGGGCTGCCTTAGCTAGTCTCATTAGAAGAAGACTCACCTAGTCCTACTGCAACTGGATATTAGAAGGCAGCTTGATATCCATGGGAGGCTTCCCCTTCCTTGAGGAGAAAAGGAAGGGGAAACAAGGGTAGGGGAGGTTGAAAGACCACCAGGGTGGGGAAGACCCCCACTCAAATCTCGAGACAATGCAACCCCCCAAGAACTCATGAGAAACCAGTCTTGATGTAATGAACAAGAGGTGTATTTTGAGGAACCAGAGCTCTGGGGACGACACGTATCTCACACAGAAGACAGAGGAGTCGACCCTGAGCCCAATTAGGGGAAGGTATTTATAGGGAAAATCACATAGGCAGTTGGCAACAGTCACACAAAGCAGTTTCATTGGTTTGTAACTTGGGCTCAGTTCAACTCTAGGCCACCCTGCTTCTGGGGCAAGCTGACCCTAGTTCTTATTTTTCTCAGGACTGTTGAGTCAGGCCTTATCGAGGCCAGATGGTTTGTGGTGGCTATAGCCAGGCTACATCCCCAGAACACGTTTTGTTATTCTATGTTATTCTTTGCTGTGAGATGCACTTGTCCTCACAGCAGGGTCAGTGGGGGATAGTTTAAAATCTTTATTCTTTCAAGGTAAAAGGACTAGGAGGGGGGAGGGGAAGATGAGATCTGAATGTAAAGTAAGTAAATTAATTAATTAATGAAAAAATAACAAATGCTTAAGGAAATGATGATGATGATGATGATGATGTTAATTTGGCTCAACTAGTCCCCACCTCACCAATCATTGACTGTTCACGAGGCCCTGCACTAAGAATTTATTTGCCTTCTCCCTAGGTCTCTAATTAAGACTTCTCTCAGGAAGATTGTAACTATTTTGAGATGGAAGACTCACATCTGGTCTCACTCAGTCAGGAAGGGGTATGATTGGCCTTGGAACCCAGGCTTCACGCTGCGAACCGCTTCCTTCCCCTTAAAAGTTTTAACCTTCATCTCTTGGGATGGCTTCACACCTCCAAAGGGGCTAAGAAAAGTTCTGCTCCTTTTCTTCCTCAAAAAGCCCACAGTAGTAAGGCAGTTCTTTCTGAGAACTTGGGTAGACTTGTATCTTTTTGTTCTCTGTTGCATTGAAAGATGAAATTAAAAAAACAAACCCACCCCTTTCTGTTTCCTGTAACTTAACAAAGAAAACAACCCCACCCTTTGGCTTTGTAAACCTTTGAGTGAGTTGATTTTGCACTCTACGTTCACCCACACAGAGTCCCCGATTCAGAGAGTAATATTAAAGGCAGAAAGAGATCTTGAAAACTGAATTTCTGCTGATTATTTTCTTCATTCTGTCATAAGGGTGCCTGTCAGAGCAACCTTGGGAAAGAAAGGTTGTTTTTCTTCAGAAAAAAACCACACTGCTCTATTTAGGCGAACAAGCCACAGAGGCACTTTTGTATTCTGCTCCTCCACAATTGCTGTATTTGAACATTATTATTGATGTCCTTTTCCTTTGAGGAATGCCGCGTTGAGCTGAACGATTAGAGAAAATCTTTGCAGTTTGTGCTGTTTCTTCTGATTATCAGAGCCGAAATTACATTCTACAATAACAAGATTTAAAAGAATGGATTCTTTCTTGATGATTTGCGGAGTTCTTCCTGCATCGAAGACCATCTAACAGCTCTGAAATGACAAATCAAGAAGCAGAACAACAGTGATGATATTTGGCTCATCTGGCACTCCCTGTTCTAAGCCTCTGGCTGTTGAGTGTTGTCTTGGGGAAAAAAAAAAAAAAAAAAAAAAAAGAGTCTCAAAGGAACAAAGGATCCACAGCGTCAGTTTTCCATCCAGTGATTTTTATCCTCACATGTAATAGATTTATAGAGGGAAAATGTCTGGACTTATACATAGCTTCGGAATATTACACCTGTGAGCAATTGTTGGACGTCTTCTGAGTTCTGAGGAGAGAAAGTCAACACAGGAAGTCAGGAGCTGCTCTTCTTAAGACAGGTGGTCTGAATGCATTGATAGTGCCCCAACAGTGGTGGTCCACACCTCTAATCAGAGCACTTTGGAGACTGGAGACAGAGCATGAAGACCACAAGTTGCAGACCAACCTCAGCTATGCAATGAGATCCTGTCTGGAACACAAAATAAAGATAACTCCATTTTCAAAAAGACAGAATAAATTCAGTTGTGTATATGTATTTATAAAACTCAAAAGAGGTTCATGAGAGAGGGAACTGAGACTGCTTAAACTGAGCCACTTTACACTAACTTTACCCAAATTCTGAGGCAGAAACCAAAGTGCTGCATTGATAGCCTGAGTTTATGTGCATGTATGCAAAGGGTCTGGCCTCTTACTGACTCAAGATTGAACAACAGAGGTGCCGTACTTCGGTACAAAGAAACTTGTCTTATTAATCCTTGGAAAAGATGCATCTATGTGGGAAATAGTTCAAGGCTTTTGACATTGATTTTCAATGTGACAGGCTGCACTG
This sequence comes from Rattus rattus, assembly GCF_011064425.1. Classification (NCBI taxonomy): domain Eukaryota; kingdom Metazoa; phylum Chordata; class Mammalia; order Rodentia; family Muridae; genus Rattus; species Rattus rattus. The sequence continues at coordinate 47,084,614 of NC_046168.1, read as the reverse complement.
CCTGTCGAGTTTCAGAGGTTATTCACTCAGATGCGAATGAATACGGTCTGCATTTTGTAAATGGCTGTTTCCAAATCAGTGCTACCACTAAACACACGAGGGATGAAGATAAAAATAAGGAGTTATCCATTCCAAAGCTGTGCTTCCATTCCTGACCCTTCCCCCCCACCCCCCCGTGAACAATCTCATGTCATTTCAGGGTAGAAAGGTAAATTCATTCCCATAAAAATCTGTGTTTCTCTCGAAAATGTGCTTAACTAAAGTCAGAGAAGTACTGAGAACCAGATGTTTGTTAGAGAAAGGCAGGTGGGTGGGTAGCATGGCTGAGGCATAAAGCAGAGCCACTGTCACATCTCAGCGGTGTGAGTGTGCAAGTGGCCGACTTCAGACCTACCTCAGGTACTGCCCGCACTAGGCTTGCTGGGAATTCGTACTACTCAAACTGCAACTCAATGGATTTACTTTGAAGCTAATCTGTTTGCCTTATAAATGGTCAGCTCACAGCAGTTCCACTTAAACCACCTCCCCTTATAGACCTAATCCAAGTTCTCCCCAGGCTCTCCCCAAACTTGATGTTTCCACTCATGCCATTTCCCTCCTGCCTTATGATATTTGTTCTTCACAGTCCTTTGGAAAACGCTATCAGTATTTCCGCTACTCTCTCTCCTGTCTTTCATTTCACTAATTCCCTTTCCCCGTCACATAAGCACATAACGATATCAGAAGGGTCTAATTTCTTTTCAAGTCTTTACAGCTAACACAATAGTATTTTTTTTTTTTTTTGGAGGACGCCTCAGTGCACATTTTAGAGTGTTCAGCCTTTCTTCAAAGGCAGCTTCTCAAATACTGCTTGTGTGTTATTTGTAGATCCTGGAGACAGATAGTCTGGAACTTGGAGAAAGATATGGCATATAGCTCGGGAGATGCCTATGGGATGGTCACAGCCAGGGTCCAGACCTTGTCACGACTAATGCCATTTTCTTTGTCCACAGCATTGTTATTTTATAAAATGAAGGTAAGGTTGGGGAAAGATGAGGGTAGGGTAAGGAAGGAGTAATGTCAGAGAAGGGCAGACCAGGGGACCTGGGCTCCAGGCTGCCTTCTGCTCCTCTTACCCATGTGTACATTGGCAAGTTAGAGAAATCTCCTAGCTTTCACTTCCTTACCTGAACATGGCTAACAGCTACCCATGGTGTAGGTCATACCAGGGTGTTAGTGAGCAGAAATGCTAATCTTATCACACTTAGGGCTGGGCTTGGCAAATGGTACCATGGTCACCGCCCAGGTGTTAGTTACGTTGTCCTAGTAACACTTGCAGAGCATTTATGATGCACAACTTAAATTACTCTCAGATCCATCACTTGGAGCATCTGGGTTGTTGTCCTTCTAACCGCATGCAAAGGCTGGTACACGCTGACCATGCATGATGAGGAGAGGAAGAGCCCTCTTTCAGGTGTGCCTCTCTCTTCTGTTTTTCCCCCAGAAAACTGCATTGAAGACAGTTGTTTCATAGAAATCATTTGGCCACAGGGCATATGCCAAGATTGACAAATCATTAGGCTGTGATTATCTTTACCAGTGTCTAGGTTACTTTTCTATTGCTGTGCTAAGACACCATGGCCAAGGCAACTGATAGAAGAAGCAGGTGCCTGGGAGTTCACAGTTTTAGAGAGTGACATGACTATCATGGGAGGGAGATATAGCAGCCTGCAGGCAGGCATAGTGCTGGAGCAGAGATGAGGGTTTATCTCCTGTTCTACAAGCACAAGGCACAGAGACCTAAGTGGGAATGGCATGGACTTTTCAAACCTGAAAGCCCATTCCTAGTGATACACACACCTTCTTCAACAAGATCACACCTTCTAATCCTTCCCAAACGATCCTACTGAGGATGAAAAATTCAAACATAGAAGACTATGGGGCCATTCTCATTCCAACTACCATACCACCTCTTTATAACTTGATAGTTTATTGGTCAAATGAGCACACGAATATGCCTGAGTTCTTAAGTTTTTAAACTTCTGACTCCTAGTTTGGAAAATAAAGACTGATTTAGGAGAACTAAATATTTATTACATCCATCTGTTGGGGACGTTCCCCCAGCCATATCTGTACCTGTAACTATAAACACACAGATAAGAACTAACACATTGGGCACTCATTTGAGCTGAAACAGTTAAAATGGAAGGTCAAACTGAATACAATGAGATACGGATTTATCACAGTATTAGGTAAATCAATTTTTTCCTTTAAGAAAACCTCATGACTAGGGGCTGGAGAGATAGCCCAATGGTTAAGAACATTGGCTGTTCTTCCAAAGGAGCTGAATTTCACTACCAGCATCACACCAGGTGGTTCATGACTGCGTTTGACTCCAGATGCAGGTGACCCAATGCCATGTTCTCGATGCTGAGGACCCCTGCACACATATGACATGACACAGACACACAGTCATATACACATACGTGTTGACAATAAACCCCGGAAAGAATGAAAGTGTTGTGACTGGGATTGAAGCTGGGGAAGAATTTCTGTTTTAGGACTGGAAAGGCTGAAATGTACCCTAAGCTGGAGTGAGTGCAGATGAACTCTGTGTTAGGAACCTGGCCATTTATAGTGTCTACTCAGGGCTGCAAAGGAAACATTGACCACGATTATTCTAGAATGAGTTACATAAGCTTCAAACAGGCACACCGGAAAGGCTATGCATTTGCGAGATAGCCTACTTATTACAAATGCTTGGGAAAAAAATAAATGCCGCTGAATATCTGCAAAGAGCCTTCAAAGGCCCCAGATTCCAGAGTCTTGAAGGACCAGTGCCCGTGCCTACTGAAAGGATAGGTGGCTGCTCATGTGGGAGGTAATATGTCCAACTCCCTCGGCATTTACTCCCCGATGAATAAGTTGAATTTGCGGGTCTGCGGTAGAAACGGCAGATATGTATATGTGTAGCTTACTGGGTTGTGATAAAAATGCAACAAGATCCTAACAGCTGTGATAAGTGAGCTCTTAGTCATGTAGTTCTCTTCCTTCACTCAATACCCCCGGATACCACACCATTCCTTCCCCAAGGCAAGGAAAATTGTATTCCTTGTCCCAAGAGCTGTGGGAAACAGCAGTAGAAGTAGCTTTTAGGATGGAAGTGAAGAGAACAGATGCATAATTTGCAGAATTTCAGGCAGATCTTCATATAGAATCAGAGGTAAATTGAGCTCATCAAAAAGTTAAACCTCACTGTGTGGTGAAATTCTCAGTTAATGTCCTAGTGTCCCAGAAGGCACAGTTGAGGAATTTTGAAAATGTCTGTTCTTGCTGCTCCCGAAGGCATACTCAGACCCCATGTTCTATTGGTTATATCTTTAAAAGCACAATCTCTTCTATGTTCTTAAGGAGTCAAAACTTTCATTTCCTTTTGGATGGAGCTAATTATTTTGAAAACATTCTGTTAAAATTATTTTTTTTAATGGATGTCTCTTGTGGCAAGTAAGATTGGGCTTAGGGAATTAAGAAAATGAGAAGAGAGATCCAATTAAAATCCAAGGGCAGAGCCTTGCCTTGTAGAAAGTTTTCTGACATGTCATGGCACTTGTTAAATATTGTCTGAATTATTCCTTCAATTCTTTCATATCTCTCTCTATATATCCCAAGAATTTCTGAGAGTATTTTAAAATTTATTTCTTGCGTTTTCCATTCTCCGAGGTCTGAATTTGCATAATCAACCTCTATGGGTATCTCTGATTAGGCAAAAGATGCACAACATAGCCAAACACAGACTCTCATTCTCCCCAACCTCTGCCTTCTTTTATTCATTTCTGTATTCATTCATTTTCCCCTGAAATATTTACTGAGTTGACTATGTGTCCAGAGATACCATGAATGCTGTATACATGGAGGGGCTGTCCACGGAGAGCAACTTTTGCCTTCAGGAATTCTAAGAAATAAGGAACTTGCAAATATGAAGTGTAACACCAAGAGAAGAATAGGAAACCATGCCAACGTTCTTAGAAATTGGACAAGTATCTGGAAGTTTCATGCACAAATCTCTTTTGCATCAATTTTTTCAAAAGTTTCTAATTCTCAGAAGTAAACAAACTCATCCTCGAGGTTTTCTGCTACTTGGTCTCTTCTTTTCCCAGCATAGAATTTTCGACTCTCTTTTTATTCCAAAGCTACATTTCGTCGTTTCATTCCTTGGGTTTTGAGAACTTGTCTTTGCCATCTTTCTAGCCCATTGGAGGAGTTAAGGAAAGGACTGAAGGAACTGAATGGGGTTTGCAACCCCATAAAAACAACAATACCTACTAACCAGAGCTCCCAGGGACTAAACCACTACTCAAAGACCACACATGGACTGACCCTGGGCTCCAGCTGCTTTTGTAGAAGAGGATGGCCTTGTTGGGTATCAATGGGAGGAGAAGCCCTTGGTCCTGCCAAGGCTTGACACACCCCCCACCCCCAGTGTAGGGGAATGCCAGTGCGGGAAGGCAGGAAGGGGTGGGTGGATGGGTAGGGGAACACCCTTATAGAAGCAGGGGGAGGGGGAATGGGATAGGAGGTTTATGGACAGGAAACCAGGAAAGGGGATAACATCTGAGATGTAAATAAATAAAAGAATCCAATAAAAAAATGTACTATTGAAAAAAAAAACACTCTCTTACTGATTTTCAGAGTTTAGATGCGTTGTGCAGACATGTTCCCTCTGAAGCTCCCTGCTCAGGCAGCTCTCACACTGGTCTATCTCATGCTTCTTCAGAGCACCCAGCTTTCCTAAAGGTGCTTTTGTTTACTGTCTGTGGCCTGTCCCTGCTGGTAAGATGCAGGCCTTCAGAGAACGAAGACACACCTGCACTAGTGTCTAGTCATTGCTCTACTGTCCCTGCTGAGACTGGTGGCTGGCATATGGTAGATGGTCAGATGTGAGCTTAGAAAAGCCGTAGAACTGGTCAGCAAACATTCAGTGAGGCAACAAGCACATAAAATTGGGCTGAAATTTGAGAAGGAAAAACATAACCAACCCTTCTACGTCTCCACGCCATTTGTCGGAACCATTGACCTCACAGAGGCTTCCATATTCGTGAGCACTATAGCTCCCTTAACACTTGCAGTGGTTTGAATGAGAAATGGTACCTGTAAGCTCAGTCCTCTGAGCTGGTGTTGCTGTCTAACGTTTATTGAACAGTTATAAGGTACGGTCTTGCTGAAGAAGGTACATCACTGGAGGGGGGCCTTGTGGGCTGAAAGAGTTCTCCCTCTTTCTTCTTCCTGTGTGCGTGCCTGAAATGTGATTTCTCCACGAACTGCTGCGGCTGCTGCAGTTGCTGCTTGCACCCTTCTTCCTTGTCATGATGGTCTGCTATCTCTCTGGAATTAATAATAAGCCAGAATAAAGACACTCATCTTCTAGTTGCATTTGGTCATTGTGTTTTATCACGGTGACAGGAAAATAACCAATACAGCCTTCAAATATGAATATAGCAAGGAACAGCCAGGAGTAGAATATGTTTGTGTGTGTGCATGTGTGTGTATTTAATATAGTTATATATGATATATAATATATAATAATATTCAATTAAGTATATTATTTAATATGTTATATATAAATAATTATATAGTATATAAATAGCTATACAATGCATAATTATAATTTAATATAGCTACATAACATACATAATTTAATGTTAACAGATGTATAATAGTTCTATATAATAATACAAATAATATTACATATATAATATGTATTACATACATAATATATATTACTATTTATATTAAATACATACATGTGTGTGTGTGTGTGTACATAGTTGTAAGAAAGATTTATTTTCCTTAGTTCTATTTAAGGATCATCTTGTCTCGTGAGGCTTTTTTAAATTCCTGTTTCTGAATAAATGAATGTCTGTCTTTGTAAAAAGGCACTGCCTTTCAGTCACAAGTAAAGCTTGTTTGTTTGGAGTGGTATCTAAGAAGATTGTCCCCGGAGGACATCTGGGTTCTTTATATCAATATGTTTTTATTCTTCAGACGAAAAGAACACGTTGCTCTCCTCTCCCCTGTAGGTTGGCTGATATTCTAGTGTAGGTATGTATTTATGTATTTCCTACTTTGTGAACTTGGGTGGCAAGGCCTTCTTACTTGACCTAGCTTTGTGTAAATTCATCTTGGCCCCACATAGGGATATATCTTCCAGCCATCATCAGTGGAGTTCTATAAAATCCACGGACCCCACCCCCGCGCTCCCACCCCGTGGTCAGCCTTCTTTATTCCATGTGAGACTATGTATATGACCAGTGGCTTTTGTGGACGATTGTGTCAATTACATTAGGTCTTGTTGACTCTTGATGTAGCTTGTATTTGATTGTTAGGTCAGAGGCAACTATTTTATTGACTGTTAGCTCTCCCGTGTTTCTTAGTTACTTACATCTGGGAAAATTATTCCACTGTTGCACGGTTTGTGGCATTTTCAAGAGACACGGTCTTTCTCAGTGAATGCTTATTGTTGAGGTCATGAGGTTTTGTGTTTTTACCTCTACCATCAGGTGCTGAGGCTCAGGCTCTAATTTTCTTTCATTTCTGGACAAGGCTTCAATTTAATGTTTTCCTTCCTTTCAGCTCTTGTCTTGTTTTCTCAGAGACTTCTGCAACTACTGTACACTGCCTCCTTGCTTCTGTAGCTCACATTAAATCATGGGGATTGAGTCCAGAAGTTGATGGCACTTCCAATGGCATGTCAAGTTTCTATAACGAAAATCCCCTTTCCATACTATACTTGAAGTATAAATGTCAGACACATAGACATTTTTCACTACCAGGTGCAAGGAAGAAGTCTTTCTACATGAAGATCTTAAAATATAAAACAGATGTAACTGCAGAAGCATCAAGGCCTTAATAAATGTTTAATACTCTTTTATAATTATATTCTCTCTAACTGAACATTAGTTGAGTTGATAACTTTAAATGCAGACAAAAGAGAAGAGATATAAATCTAAAACTCAAAATTTGCAATACAATAAAGACAATTACAAGTTGTTTAATATATTTTCATTATAATTATTAAAAGAAAGTACCTGATATAAAATGTCCTGATAAAGGTTTTAATATGGTTATTACCCTTCATTTAACTTTCTAACTGATGATCAACTTCTAGCTGTTTTAAATTTGAAATTCTGAAACTGTTATCATCTCTGAATTTACATATATATGCACTGGAATTGCATTACAATATTGAAGGTGTAAAACAGTTAATAATGGTGTAAAACATTCTGCACAACTTATAATTGGGCAGATAAATGTTCTAATTACGATCTGGGAAGAATAGACTCCATACTTTGTAAGAGCTTGGCATGAATGTTAATTATGAGTGACCTATTCGGACATTGGGAGCACTCATGAGTCAAACTGAATGGCATGGGCTGTGACAGACCAGAGAATTAATAATTTGTTGCAGCACATTCAGACTTAATGAAAAGCAACATGGTGATAGTTACAGAAGTAGTGACAGAGAAATAGAAAAAGAAGACTATCCGGTCATCCACTCATAAAACTTCCCACTTTTGAGTCTTCAAAAACTATATTTAGAATATCGATAGCTGGGGCTATCTAAAGGAAGAATTGTTAAATGACACTGAAGTTGGCAATAAAATAATCACCATTTCTTGTCATCGTTGTTCCTTTCAGACATGGCTGAAAGTAAGGGATTAGCTAGGTAGAAGAAGGAAGAATCTTTCAGGTTTCTCCCTGATTTCTCCCTGCCTTTTCTGAAGGGTGCTGGATAGTTTTATGTCAACTTGATCCAGGTACGGTCATCAGGAAAAAGGGAACCGCAAATGAAAAAATTGCCCCCATAAGCTAGAAAGGCTGTAGGCAGGCATGTGAGACATTTCCTTAAGTAGTGATTTATATGGGAGGGTCCAGCCCATTGTTGGTGGGATCATCCCTAATCTTGTGGTCCAGGGTTGTATTAGAAGCAGACTGAGCAAGCTGTGAGGAACCAGCCAATAAGGAAAACTCCTCATGGCCCTCCTCTGCATCAGTTCCTGCTTCCAGGTACCTACCCTGTTTGAATTCCAGCCCTGACTCCATTCAATGATGAACTATAATGTAGGAGCATAAGCAAATTAAACATTTTCCTCCCAAGGTTTCTTTGGTTATGGCATTTCATCACAGCAATAGAAACTCTAACAAGGACACTAAGGAATGGGATTCTTTTTTAACTAAAAAAATGGTGTAAATGGGTATTTTGTCACCATGTATGTCTTGCCTCACAAGGTGTGCTTTGGTGTCCTTTGAAGCTAGAAGAAAGTATCAGACCCCTTAGTACTGGAATTACAGACATTTGTGAGCTGTCAGGTATGTGCTTGGAATTAAATCTTCTCCTCTAGAACAATAGTCTGTGGTTAAGAATCACAGAGCCATTTCTCCAGCTCCAAGGAATGGAATTTTTAACTCCGATCTAAAGATCGTTATTAATATTTGTAAGACTTGCACCTTTATTTATGCAATGAGCAAAAACTGACTATTTTTGCATACCTGAAGAGAAGCTTGAGATATGTGTATGGGGGGAGGTATAAATTAAATTTACTATTAATATATCTCCAAGAGAGAGGTACTGAATTTCAAAGAAGAAATATTGTAAAACAATAAAAGTTCTAAAAAACAAAACACATAAAAAAAAATGAAAAACCCTCAAACTTAATGTGGAAATAACTTTTCTAGTAACACCAGAGATTTCATGTGATCCGAATATTCCATTTTTGTAAATCATAGCTGCTCTTTTAGTATCAAGCAAATGATGCATTATAAATACACCACTACAACCAGAGCATGACAAATACAGAGGTGAATGCTAGCAGCAAACCATTAAACTGAGAACAGGGTCCCCATTGGAGAAGTTAGGGAAAGGATTGAAGGAGCTGAAGGGGCTTGCAACCCCATAAAGAACAACAATATCAACTAACCAGAGCTCCCAGGGACTAAACCACTACCCAAAGAGAACACATGGGGGGACCCATGGCTCCAGCTGCATATGTAGCAGTGAATAACCTTGTTGGGCACCAATGGGAGGGGAAGCCCTTGGTCCTGCTAAGGCTGGACCCCCAGTGTAGGGAAATGTCCGGGCAGGGATGGGGTATGGTTTGAGGAGAAGGGGAAGGGGGGGATGGGGTGGGAGCTTATGGACAGGAAACTGGGAAAGGGAATAACATTTGAAATGTAAATTTAAAAAGTTCAATAAAAAATACACCACTAAAGGTTAAACACACAGGCACGCGCATATGCACATGTACATGCACACACACACACACACACACACACACACACACACACACACTACACACACACACACAGGCACACGCGCACGCACACTGGAGTCTATTGTCTCTATTTTCCAGAGGTATTTATGAAGGAAATTTGGTGAAATAATAGAGCGGGGTTCAAATTGTTAAATAAGGTGTGATGTGGATGTGAGGATGTGACCCTCAGTAAAACGGTCAAAAAAGAGGCCTGTGTGGAAAGAGAGGGGGGGGGGAGAGAGAGAGAGAGAGAGAGAGAGAGAGAGAGAGAGAGAGAGAAAGAAAGAGAGAGAGAGAGAGGCACAGACACAGACAGAGATAGACAGAGACAGACACAGACATAGAGAAATACAGACATAGAAAGACAGAGAGACTTGAGAGGGACAGAGAAGAGAATTTGAAGACCTTTAAAGCAGCTCTTCTCTTAAACACATTGTTTGTCCTTGCAAGAGGGCACCTCAGCATTAGGTGGTTGGAGGCTTTGTATTCTGGGGTCCTGCTACCCAAAACAGCCATCCTGGGAAGCACCCCCGCCACACTGCAGCTCACTCCTGACAGGGATCTGCCTGGACTCCCAACTGCTTTCTAAATAGTGGTTCTTTCTGTTTCCATATCTACACCCACGGCCGAGCCTAGATGGAGGTTAACAATAACAGCTTTAAGGCGACTGCAGACAGTTGAAGCCTGTGGACAGACTGCCTGCATTCTGATTTCATCTTACTGGTGGGTGTTGTCGAGCAATTCACCAGCATCTCTGTGGCTTTGTCTCCTGCCCTGCATAATGTGTGTGGTAAAGGCGTGGTTTTTGTGGGGCGTGAGTTAATAAAAGTAGTAATCCATTAGATTCAGGAGTGTAGACTTATCACCACATGTTTCAAATGCATGCTTACGCTATTTTATTTTGTATTTTATTTTGTTTTGTTTTATTTTGTGTGTGTACTTTGTCCTCTTCAAACACACTAGAAGAGAGCATTGGATCCATTACAGACGGTTGTCAGCCATGGAGCTGAACGTGGCAAAGCTGTTGTGCAGCTCATTGCAGTTCTGATTACATACAGTCACCAACTGAGCCAACTGACATTTCAGGGTGGATGGGATGTAGCTCACAAGGTCCAATCCCCACTTAGGGACTACGGGCTGCTGGGGAGAGGGTGTTTTCTCTTTCTCGGTTTTGTATTCACTGGCAAATTCTAGACGCTTTAATAAATTGCCTGTATGGCAATACTCATGAAAACAACCCCAATTAACTCATTAATGGCTTTCTTTTTCTCTGTCTCTGCTACCCCCCACCCCTGTTTTCCTGTTTCCTGTCTGTCTTTCTCACTGACAAACATCAGAATAAGAAGGGAGCTAGTTTGAAAGAAACTGGGTTTAAACAGTAGGAGTGGGTCAGAGGAGTGAACATAGAGAGAAAATGATCAATATTCATTCTATACTAGTTCAAAGTTGTCAATTAATTAGAACAAAACCAGCTGTGTTCTTAGGAAGCAAGAAAGACAGGACCATGTGTCCTTCAGTTCTTTGGCCACTTAGGGATGGAGTTACTTCTCTCTCATGGCTCTAGTCTCATGCTGTTAGCGGATGCCCCAGTCCTCCTACCCACAGTTAGCACAGCGCCAGTCTCACAGAAGTCTTAAGTGGTTCTCACATAGTTTCCTGAACACGTATTTGATATTATGTGCAGTCTTCTAGGCTGGGTTATCGTTTTGTTTTGTTTTTTTTTTTCTTCCCCTGCTCAACTTACTTCTTCTTGGAATTGAAGGTGTTATCAGGGACAAAGCTCTGGGCTGCTTTGTCTTGCCAGTGCAAATGACAGAGTGGCTTTTAACACTTTGAGAAGTGACCTGAGTGGCATGATTTCATTGAGCTTAGTAGTGTTCAGGAGAACATGCTGGAAAATGAGCAGATAGGTTCCTCTCCAAGATGAGAAAAGTGTCCCTAGATGTCATCTCTTCAAGGCCCTAAAAGCAAATCTCCACCAGCCTGACAAGCTGAGCATGGCTCCCGGAGTCTCTAATGAAATGTTCTTGGTTTGACCAGATGAATGAGGGAATTTAGGTGCCCACACTCAGTACTTTACAAGGAGTGTGTAGGAACTAAGGTCCCGTATAATGTATCTATTTCATTCGAAAAGGAAACATTAACAGTTGTCTTTGTAACTTGTCCTTTGTAACTTTGTAACTTGAATGCATTGGGTGAGAAGGCACAAGGTTTGGAAAGGTCTGAGAACTAATCCTAGGTCCCCTCACTGCATAACTAAAGTGTTCATGATGGCTTCGATTTTCCTGGCTTAATTATATACTTTATCTCCTCAACTCCAACCTTTCAGGTAATGGCTAAGAAAAGGAAACTGGCAACGGGACCACTTGCGTTTTTTTTCTACATTGTCTAGGATCCAAGACTTTGAGATAATTGAAGTGGTGCCTCTCATTCCGAGGTCTGAGTTTGTAGTTGGCAGGTCCCCGTCATTATCATCTAGGCGAGGACACTCTTTTGCACTGCCTCCTTTCTTCATCACCATCTTTCCATTTAATTAATTAGGAAGTGCAGAAAGTGGTATAATTATTCAATGAACTGCACTTTATTAGATGTGGCAAGCAAACGTATAATTTTAGAACATTTTAAAGGAGATGATGGACAGCTCGACTTTGAGCCAGGAGCTGGATTGGCAGCTAAGATGACCACTTGAACATGCGTTTAGGACAAATGGAGGTGAAATTAACTTAATGCTAATATGGGAGATCCAAGTAAGTGAGGTGAGGAGGTGGGTCAAAGCTAAAGAAAGCCCGGAGAATCTCAGAACTTGGACATCTAGTTAGCTCAAAATAATTAGTAACCCAATATGTTGGCTTCAATGGCATCTCGCAGTTTTACATTTTCTGTGCCTATGGCTTTCTTACAGAATGTATTAGTTATAAATTATGCTACAGGTATAAAACATTTGATCCCCAAAGCTTATTATTTAGTCCTACTAATATATGTAGAGCCATTAAAAATGTATGGGAGGATATTATATAATTTTGCGGATCTTCTGAAAGAGATGGTTTCACCTGTTTGGAGACTATGAGCCAGGCGTGCCAACCCACTTTACATTTTTTAATCTCAGCTTTCCTCTAAATAGGACCTGCCATCACTGTGCTAGGTGATTCAGGTGCCTCTGGGAGTCCTGGATCTCACCTTTGGGAACTTCTCCATGAGTGGATAATGGAGTTCCCACAGAAGTTCAACATCAGCATACCACAGGCCAGCAGTAACCCTGAACCTGTCGGTTTGAAATCAGTGTCTAGATGTAGAAACCAAGGATAATTGTCCAACTCAGTGATTCTTAGGCTTCTTAATGCTGCAGCCCTTTAATACAACTTCTTATGCTGTGACCCCCAGCCACAAAATGATTTCATTGCTACTTTATAATTGTACTTTAGCTACTCTTATGAATTGTAATGTATCTGTGCCTTCTGATGGTCTTAGGCAACTAGTGTGAAAGGATTGCTCAACTCCCAAAGGGGTCCTGATCCACAGGTTGAAAACTACTGCTCTAACCAAATTTTAAGGTTAGCTGTAATTTGGCCAGGTATTATGTATGTAATGATAAGGTATTTGGGAACCATTCTTATTTTTCTTTTTGTTACTGGATGTGTTATTTATTTACATTTCAAATGTTATCTTCTTTTCTGGTTTCCCCTCTGGAAATCCCCTATCCCTTTCCCCCCTTCTCATGCTTCTATGAGGGTGCTCCCCCACTCACCAACCCACTCCTGTGGGCATTGAGCCTTCACAGGACCAAGGGCCTCTCCTCCCATTGATGCCAGATTAAGCCATTCTCTGCTACATATGCTACTGCAGTCATGGGTCACTCCATGTGTACTCTTTCGTTGGTGGTTTAGTCCCTGGGAGATCTGGGGCTCTGGTTGGTTGATATTGTTGTTCTTCCTATGGGGTTGCAAATCCCTTCAGGTCCTTCAGTCCTTTCTCTAACTTCTCCATTGGGAATCCCATGCTCAGTCCAATGGGTGGCTGCAAGCATCCACATCTGTATTGGTCAGGTTCTGGCAGAGCCTCTCAGGAGACAGCTATATCAGGCTCTTGACAGCATGCACTTCTTGGCATCAGCAATAGTGTCTGGGTTTGGTGTCTTTATATGGGATGGATCCACAGGTGGGCAGGCTCTGAATGGCCATTCCTTCAGTCTCTGCTCCAAACTTTGTCTATGTCTTTCCTCCCGAGAGTATTTTGCTCCCCACCCCCCTTCTAGGAAGGGCTCAAGCATCCAAACTTTGGTCTTCCTTCTTCCTGAGCTTCATGTGATCTGTGAATTATATCTTGAGTATTCTGAAGTTTTGAGCTAATATCCACTTATGAGTGAGTGCATACCATGTTTGTTCTTTTGTGATTGGGTTACCTCACTTAGGATAATATTTTCTAATTCCATCTATTTGCTTAAGAATTTCATGAAGTCTTGTTTTTAATAGCTGAGTAGTACTCCATTGTATAAATGTACTACATTTTCTGTATCCATTCCTCTGTTGAAGGACATCTGGGTTCTTTCCAACTTCTATCTATTATAAATAAGGCTGCTATGAACATAGTGGAGCACGTGTCCTTGTTATATGTTGGAGTGTCTTTTGGGTATATATCCAGGAGTGGTATAGGTAGGTCCTCAGGCCTATATCCAATTTTCTGAGGAACCTCCAGACTGATTTCCAGATGTTTTTCCTCACAGGTACACCACAATGACATATTTACATATTGTTTTTCACCCTTTGAAAGACTAAGAACAAGAAAAATCACTGCAACTTTAAGGTGTACAATTTGAGGAGATGTTCAGCAATTGTTATGGCTCCTGTAACTGGTCATGGCCTCTAAGTCCCTTTCCAGTTCCTCATCCTGCTTCACACCCGACCATGCCATAAAATTTCCCTCCATGGTTTAGACCACTGGCTATCTTAATTGTTTTTCCTGATGCTGTGATAAAATACCCTGACAAAAGCAACTTAGAGAGAGAATCATTTGTTTTGGCTCCTCATGTCTGTTGTGTCTATCATGGAAAGGAAATTAGCCACCAAGTCACCTTGTATTTGTAGTCAAGAATCAAGCAGAGATGGACACTAGTGCTATGCTAGCTTCGTGATTTTCAATACCACTCAAATTGCATCCATGGGAAATAACGCTGCCCATGTTTTGCCTTAGTCTTTCCATTTTGATTAAGTCAATCAAGAAAGTCACAGGCATGTACAGAGGTCAGCTAATTTACAAACTCCCTCCCATGTGTGCCCAGAGGCTCATCTTGAGAGTAACTCCATATTCAATCAAGTTGATAATCAAGAGTAACTACCACCATGCCCTAAAAAAAAAAAAAAAATAGCTTTGTATATCTACAATTTTGTCCATTATTAAAATTTTAAGTGTTTTTTATGAAAGGTTTTCTACACATTCTCAAATGATAAAGGTTAACATCAATATAGCGGCAAACCTCTTCATCTATAATGATGTGCTGCCTACAAGATACACCCATACAACAGAGGCACAAAAGTTGTCGGAGTAACCCGTCACTAGCTGACTGGAATTAAAGCTTATCCCATGAGATGGAACCAAGGCCATACACTGCCCAGGTGTCCAAGAACCTGACTGGGGAAGCTGCAGACATAGGAGAAAATCACGTATTACTGCTCTGCTAAAGGAATGTGGCAATAAAATGACTCCTAATGACATTTGGTTACCCTCACAGATTAGTGCCTTGCTCAGCCACAACCAGAGAAGCTTCCTTCCGCAGCAGCAGCAGATGGGAACAGATACAGAGACTCACAGCCAGAGAAATTATCCAGAGAATGAGAGACCTTGGAATACCCAGCCCTAAATGTATTTCTTATCATGTCCCCCTACTCAGGGAACGCTTTGGAAGTGGAGGCAGAAACATTCTAAGTGGAGAACACACAAAAAACAAGACATCCCCCTAAATCAACATGAGCATAGCTCATCTGAGCTCACAAAGACTGAGGCAGCATGCCCAGGACCAGCAGAGGTCTGCACCAGGTCTTCTGTTTATACACCATGGCTTCCAGTTTAGTGTTCTGAATGGAATTCCCAAGTGTGTCAATGAGTGGTTCTCTGTTTTCTAACGAGAGAAAGAAGAGGTGAGGATGTGAGTGGCTGGAGAAATTGGGGGGGTCCAGGAGGAGTACGGGTGGGGGAAATTATAAAAATTAGAATATACTGTATGAAAGATAATCTAGTTTCAAAGAAGATTCTAGATGCTTTCCTACTGACAGTAGAGTGTTTCCTGTGGCCTTTAATTAGAGGTTGGACCTAAGCAGAGGGCTAGTACCTACCTTCTACCAGTGATCTCTGACAGCAACAAGCCCACTCTCTGAAGGGTTAGTTTCCTTGAAGAGCTTTCTGATGCAGACTGGGACAGTGTATAGAAAAAGAAGACGGAAATTGCCCATCCATCTGGAGCACTAGAGAGTTGAAGTAAAACTGTAACTTCCCATATCTGCTTATCATCCTGAAGAAATACTTTCTGTTATTCTTTCCCCCAAGCACATGGCTGGTGAATGCTTGCACTTCCAGCCAAATGGAAGATTTTTTGAGCATTACCGCAAGCCCCAGATCAGGAATTCATAAATTCCTTGCTGACTCTGGCTTTTGCTATGTTTTATGCTGTGGAATTTTGGTCTCCTTTCAATTCTCTTTACTAATAACTTTCATAAAATTATTTGTTTCTATCTTAAGTATATTTGGGTTGATTTGGTAAATGTACACAAACAGATCTGCCATATTAGCCAAGATCTGGAACTTTCTGTCCCTTCAGAAATTCCTTGTGATGCCTGTTAAGCAAGTTTCATGCCACTGTGAACCCTTAGTAATCTGATTTGTGATACCTTGGTTTCAGTTTTGTTGTTTTGGGAAACTTCATATACATGTACATATTGGTGTCTGGATTCTTTTGCTAAAAATCTTATCTTTGAGATTCATCCATGTTGTGATAAAATCAATGTTTTCTATTTATTTCCTCTTTGGTTACGGAATAATATACCATGTCCAGGTAGAACACATTTGCTTTATTCTTGATCAGTGGACATTTGGGTGGTTTCCAGTTTGGGGCTATTGTAAGTAAAATTGCTATTAACACTCACATGCAGACCAAGATTTTCAAATTAATTGAGTGTAGATATTTGGGTACACGATTGGAGGATCGTATGTAAGGTCACGTTGAGTTCCATTATGGGTTTTGTATCTTTGTTGTTATTGAGACAGAGTCTCACCATGTCACCCTGGCTGGCTTTAGACTCTCTGTGTAGATGAGGACAGCCTCAAACTCACAGAGATCTGCTATTATGAAACTGTCCAATTATATCTCAAAGTTTCCAGGCCAGTTTAAATTCCCAGCAGCAGAGGCTGAGAAATTCTATTGGTCCACAGACTTATTAGACTTCAGTGTTGCCTGTTTTGTTATGTTTTAACAACTTTACATCCACCTATGTGGAGACGTCACATCCGCACAGGGGTCTATATATCACATCTGCAGAGTGAGCTACACATCACATCACTACTCTTTTCTAGAGGTCTGGGAATAAGGCACAAGACCATATTTACGCTAAGCAAGTGTTCTATACCACTGAGCCACACCTCTAGTCCATGTTTTTTAACTTGCAAATACATTTTATTTTGAGACAGAGTTTGATTGGTTTAAAATTTGCGTGCAGGATAGGCTTAGATTTGCAGAGATTTGCAAGATTTGTTTTTTTTTTGGGGGGGGGATTTGATTTAAGCACATGGAACCACCTCACCTGAATTAACTTGCAGTCTTTAAATGAAGGAAATTGTTGAGACTCTTGATATGGTTATCGATTATCTGTGTAACTTCTTTGATCCCCTTTCCTTGGACTATTGGGCTGCTTTTTATTGTTGAATTTAAGAACTTTTAGTTATCTTGGATACAAGTTCTTTACCAGACATGCATTTGCAAACACCGTCTTCCAGTGCTCTTCTTTTTCAATCGCTTTAAATACCTTTCATAAAGTAGAAATTTTAAATTTTAATATGCTCAAGCTTAATGTTTTCTAGTATAGCATTTTAATTACTTTTGTAACTTTGTTAACTATACTTTAACTAATTTCCTTGCTATACATCACAATTTTATGAATATATTATTAAAAAATGTAAATTCTCAAGTCTGCAGCCAGCCAAATTTGCATCTGGCCAGCCAAACTGAAAACCTTAAATTTGAAATTTAATCAAGATCCTGTGGGGTTACAGTAGGCTTAGCCTTTATTGACCCATAGGAAGCCCTTTCATTATCTTGATTAAATAGAAATTTAATTACCTGTATTTTGATTTTTTTTTTATCTTGAAACTGCATTATGACTGAGTGATGGTGTTTTTCTGTTGTGCTCTTTCTATTAGAGGTCAACAGTTAATTATTTGGAAGTATTTTATAAAGCTGGGCAGGTAGTTATAGAAGGTTGATTCTTCAATTTCTGGGTTCTGTGGAATTTTTTTTCCTCAAACCCCATGAACGTAGAATGCCCAAATGCTCAGTCTCATCAGGTTTCTGCACACGTAACAGCTATGAGTCAAGGAAACTTCCATTCCTTCTAGAACAACAGAAAACAACGAAGATGGAATGTGACTCATGGACCTTTTAAATAAAAGACAGAGGACAAAGGCTAGGGCAGGAGAATTGCCAAGCACTGGAAGCCAGTCTGAGCTACAGAGTGAGAACCCATCTTGCATAAAGAGAAAACAAAACATGGCCATCTTGCCTGGCCTCAGTAGGTGAGGATGTGCCTAATTCTGCAGAGAGTTGATATACCCTGGCTTGGGGAGGGGATAACCAGGAGCCCCACCCTCTCAGAGGAGAAGGGGAGAGAACCTGGGGGAAGAACTCTGTGAAGGAGGAACTGGAGGGGGAACAGCATTTGGGATTAAATAAATAAATTAATTAATTAAAAGAAAACAAAACAAACAGAAATAGAAATGTAATGATGTTTTTTTTTACCCGTATGAGTAGAGATCAAAAATCACGTGGAGGCGTATCTCAAAACGTTCCATGTAAGCTTCATGCATACTTCACATACTTGTGGAAGGATATTTGTTCTCTTCTGTGGGTCCTCTGTTCATTATCAGAAAGCACACTTGCAGATCAGAGCCGAGGGGCAGAAGGACAATTTAAAAGAGATTCCAAGACTTGGCATTCTATTGCAAGAAAGAAGGCTAAGAAAAATGACTGTACTAGTAATATTTGGGACTGGCTACAGATTTACGTGAGTTCAGATACTGGTTGGTGTTTTTAGGGATGGGACCGATGGAGACCTGGGAAGGAAGGAGTGTATTTAGCCTTAGGAAAGATGTGCATTTCTAGTCCAGAGGGCAGACTTTCTTAGAGGATACTCATCTTGTAATCAAAGCAGGACTCTTCCCAACAAAAGAGACTTTTAGGTGTTATGGGCTTCATTAAGGAAAACTCTCCTGCATTGCACAGTTGGTTGTAACATTATCACAACAGTTCTCTGGTCAGACTGCTGTAGAGGCATGTCAGAAGGGACTTCACCTGCCACTGCTGGAAGGTCACCAAGAAGCACAAGGATTATGGGAATCTTGTCAACTTCTAGGGGCACACAGAGGCCCTCACAGCCCCCTGGAAACAGGTCCTACAAGTTCCATGAAGTGAATTTGGCAATGACCTAAATAAGCTTAAATAATAGAATCCCGTTCTTTAAGAGTTCAAGGCCTTTAAGCAAAAACGTTTCTTGGTCTTTCCAGACTTTTGATGTTGGGGAAGTGGAAGGCTATATATACTTTGAGTTGCTGCATTGTTATTAATTTGCCATAGTGTTAGGAGATAACTAAGGCTCTTAAAAACAGATGTGTTATTTTATAAAGTGAATTGAAGCCTTGAAAATGTGCTCCAGGCTAGTCAAAGGTGGATGTTTGAGGTATATCCACATACTGAAAGAACAAGAAACATATAGATAGATAGATAGATAGATAGATAGATAGTCAGTGGCTAGAGGAGAAAGGTAATATTTTTATGCTTTTTCCAGAAAAGAGTTCCTTGGTTCCTTGGTAGAAGAGTTGCAGGGACCTGTGGAACCAGAATTGTTTGTCACAGACACACACACACACACACACACACACACACACACACACACACACACACACCACATTCATAATAGGAAAAAAAGAAGAGAATTTGCTCAGCAAGATTTTCCTTTACAAATTAAAGTGAATCAGTATGTCCAGAATGAAATAAATGAGGGCCCATGCTTTTCTTTTTGAGGGAGAGAACTGTGGAATGACCTCTACTTAAAAATGACCTTTATCCTGTATAAAACCAAGATTCAGACTCATGTTTAAGACACTGAGAGTCCTGTGCACTTAACTGGAAAAGAAAGGGTGCCCTAATGCTACAGAGATAAAATTTTCTGCATCTATTCCAGCAGGGTCTAATAATTTAACATACAAAGTTGGTTAATTCTGCCAATCGGGTGAAGAACCACTGCCTAGGGATAAGAACAAGACCCACAGCTTATTGCCATTCTAGGATGAGAGTACAGAGAGAGAGAACTTGCTTTCTCAATGACACTGAATTCTCAATCCCTTTCACTTTTGCCTTGTACTGCCTTCTTGTCGTTGGGGCTAGGGTGAATTTTATAGCAGCAACCTATCAAAAACATTGCATTAATCCTCCTATTATTTTTACCTTTCCTGGTGACTTATTCCATAAACTCTTAAATCAACTAAAAATGTAGATCTTGATGTCTTTCTAATACAGTGTCCACCAATGATAAAATGGGGAGGGATTCTGCTAGAATTTAAGGGCTACTGGTGTATGGCCTCCCTGTTGTGGTCAGGTATTGTGATTAAATGCACAGCACCCAGGGAGGTCTCCTGGGATTGCTACTGTATGCAAGGCGCAAAGCTATTCCTCATGACTTCCAAGCATTTATCCCCACAGACCACGCTGTCGATTCATCAATCCTGAGAAAGTTAAAAAGGATATTACTCAAAACCTGGCATAGAGATGCAGAATTTCAATAAGCTATTATGTCACCAAGTTTATGGCTTTTAAGGTGAGAGCGATGGTTATTGTAGCTTTTTCTCCTGGTCTTTCCTCTCTCAGCCTCCCAAGCAAGTGCTATAATTATGGGACCTCATTTACCTGCTGCCTCATCTCTCTCATTTCCCACTTTCTGCAAATGAGTTTTTAATCGGTTTCCTTGAATACAAAGTTTGCTCCCGTTGTCGGAGGTTCTCTTCTTGAACCTGGTCTCCTTCTGAAATGGAAATAGCATGTGTTCATCTATAAGGTGCATCTACAAACCATGCTTTGATGTTTGCCTAGTGTCTCTCTCCTATGAAATATTTCCATTTCTGTCTGGTTTCTGAAATGACTCCGTGAGCTCATTTTCCTTCGCTAGAATGCAAATTCTTGGGTGTGTGTTAATGGGCAGCCAATGTCTCAGCTCATCTCCTTAAACAAGACTTGATGCAGAGGTGGAAAGGCAGAGGGGGCTAGGTATCAGAATAGGAACGTCTGTTCCTGAAAGGCTTAAGACAAACCTCGCAGAGTAGATTGCTTTCTTTGTTGTCTTATTGCCTTAAAATCAAAACCATTTCTTTCCTCTGTGGCTTATTCTTTTTTTTTTTTCCTAAGGCACAATTTAATAAAGGACATGAGTAAACCAATCAGTGACACGCCTCTACAGTCCTCAGTTAGAGGAATGCATCACTACCTTGATTTTTTCCCATCTTTTTTTTTAACATAACAAAGAGGTGTCCCTCACAATTATCTCTTCTGCAAGAGACAAAGTTGGATCCTCACAGGAAACACTTCAGAAGCTCCAGCATGGGCTGCGTTATCTCCCTGCCTCTTTTGCCTTCTGCTTACATTTGCTGTTGTTAACTGTATCTCGGAGCAGCAGGTGCTTCTCCTCAACTGAGTTCTTGCTTTGGCTTCTCAGATTTATTTCTGGTCTTTACAGGCTTCCAAATTTCTGTTCTGCAGCATCGGGCCTATGAGCCATGGAAGGCCCAGTGCTTTCAATTTTTATGTACTTGAGCTGTGAAGAAGCAAAGACGCTCATGTGATCTTTTACTTTGGAAAGTCAAGTTTTATCTAGAGGAATATTTTGAATTTACAGATATTTAAGTGAAGATTTAGAACCCAAAAGTTCTAAAGACTTTAAAATCTACAGAGTTGTGGTAAAGATTTAGAACTGTAGAGCACATACATTGTTATGAGGGATTATGAGGCATTAAAGAGATATCAGAGATATAAATTATATTCTGAATTATAAAGTGGAAATAAACCCAACACTATAAATGTAGTGCTTCCTTCGGAAACTGGTACATGAAGGATGTTTGCTAGATGGCTGTTAAATACTGACTCTCACTTTTCCTCTCCTCTCTCTGCACCCACTTTGCCTTGGGGCATACACAGGGATATTGATGATTCTCTTGAGGGTGCTTAGGTTTCTTGTCTCTATGGTCTCACCATCTTTAAGCCCCTCACCTGAACGCTTGGTTCACTGGATCTCACTTTTGGCAGGACACTCACAAATCGTGGTTGTTTCTCAGTGTCCCACTAGTGTCCCACTAGTGCTGAACTTCTCTCTGAGGGTACCATCCCTGCTCCTTCTGGGACTGGTCTGGCCTCACGTCCTGGGCAGTAGTCTTCATCCACGCTGACCTTTGAAGTGACCTTCATTCTCCAAAATAGCAGTGCCACATATAAGATTGGTGACGTTTCGTTCCCCAATTCTCATGTCTGTTTAATTGCCCCAAAATTTAAAAAAAAAACAAAGGTTATCAAAATTCAAATTCCAACAGGAATTGAGAAGCATTTCCTTATGCTCTGCAGGAAAAGGAGTTTACTGGAGGAACTGCAGGCTATTGCTGGGATCACCTAAAAGGAACCAGGTAGTTGAATGCATGCCACTTGCGAAGGCAAAGGTGTGTAGCCTTACCAGATGTAGGATTACTCATTCCACATGAAGCTGGTTCCAAGTTTCCTCTTTTGGTTTTGATGATCTCTAACTTTACACAGATCATCTTAAGAGGTCCCTGATTGTGTCTAAGTCTGCTCTGCACTGCTATAATGGACTAGCTGAGGTTGGGTAAGGAAGAGGGAACACAGTTTTATTTGTGACAGCATTAGAAGCTGGGAAGCCTCCAAAGGTAAGAGGTACATATATGAGAAGGAACTCCATGTTGCGTCAGCAGAAGGCAGACATCAGGAGAGGAAAAGATAGCTGCATTTTCCTAATCAGGAGTTCCTGTCTACTTGCTATGATTGTAGCATCAAACTTAAGGGGGCAGAACTCTTGATGACCTATTCTCCTCTGACACTTCCTACTTATAAACATTACTGTATTGGAAACTTGGCTTCCAATACAAGCACTTTGTGGGGCACTTTTAAATCATAGAATTCTGGATTGATTACTCTAAAGACTCAAGTTGTCAGGTCGATGCATGTATTATACCATGAAAGACTGTGCTGGAAAAGGTGTTGGGAAACTTCTCAGGGGAGTTGGTGATTTAAAGCCCACTTAAATGTTTCTGTGAGTATTCTTAGAGTCTCCTCAACTCTTTCTCTCTCTCTCTCTCTCTCTCTCTCTCTCTCTCAGTAACTCTACAGAGATATTTTTGCCAGGAACAGAATTAGTTACTGTGACAAAAATATTTGATGGAATAATTAAAGGGAGAATAGATCTATTAGCTCACTGTGTAAGGCCTAGTGTGGTTGGGAAGGCATGACCGAGTTCATGGCAATGGAAAATGAAAATACATCTCAGTGGCAGATCAAGAAGCTGAAATATCGAGATAGAAGCTGCAGTGCATTCTGAGTTCTCCCCAGTGACTTGCTTCTATGAGCTTAAGCAAAGTTTCCAAGGCTTCTCAACCTCCAGAAACAGCTCTACTAGAGATCAAGCACTCAAAATGATGAGCCTGTGTGGGATACTTCATTTCTAAACTGTGGCAAACAGTTCTTGTGCACACATGTGCACATGAGCACACACACACACACACGCACACACAAAACACATACATACATACATACATACATACATACATACATACATACTAACTCTCCAATCAAACTTGGCAAGAAGACTGACCATTCTCCAGCCTGAAAGAAACACCTTTCCAACTGAACACCTCTGATTCAGATATGAAATATTCAGATATGAATAATAACTCTGCAAAGACTTACCTAAAAATTCAGGGCTGTACCGTTGCTGTCTTGGTAAACACTGGTTCTGCTTATACCTGAACTCCCAGCAGACTTCTTCATCTCCATTAAGGATGGCTACACAGGCATAGTGTGGCAAAGTAGTCCCAAACACTAGTGATTTTCTTTTAAGTAACTAACAGTTGTGAAGACACTATTGAGATGCTGGTTCTCCTCCCAACGAGGAGAGAAATCTTCGAACTTGGCATGCACTATGTCATGGGACATAAATCAACATAATCTTCAGAAGGAGTTTGTTGTCAAACACTGCTTGTCTCATTTCTCTGGTCCAGTTCGTTTTCCCTCTGGTTTTGGAAACAAAAATATCCCCAGGTATGAAAATTATCTGTCAATGTCAGAAAGTGATGTGAAACCACAGAAAAAGTCAGATCCAGGATTGTGGGAAATGCAATCTATTAGGAACTCTTGCACAGGGACATTCAGTGCAGGCAGCACTGAAAGGTAGAAGAGCCCTAGACTCCCAGCAGGAGAAAAAGACTCATATGTTAAGTCAAACAAAGGTGGATCAGGGTCTAATGTAATGTATATAATCTTTATAAAGAAAACTTTTGATATGTGCAGCACCTGCTAGGAACCCTTCAGAGATCCAGATGTCAACACAGCGTACTTGGTTGCTTGAGGACTTTATCCTTTCACTTTAAGATGTATGTTAGTATCACCTGATGGACAAAATGGTCGTTGTGACCAAGATGGCTGCTGGCATGTTAATCTGGATCTCAATTCCATTTGAAATCTAAATTTCAATGGGTCAAATCCATAAAAATCACAATCTCGGGTTCTGATTTGGAAAAATCAAATCCAACGTGATCATCAATACTTTTATTTCCATTATAACACAATATTCCACGTGTGGGACAGAGATGCTACCTAAGAATTTTTGGATGCCTAAATCTCCCCAGTTGGATTTGTCAAACAAAATCTAGAACACCCTTCTAACTAATCTGGACTCTTTTATATTGTTAACCAGATCACGAAACAATGTTAAAGCTGAAGATGCCACAGGGAAAGCTTGGCCAAGATAGTACAATTCTGTGATGCTAGGAATAATTAAGACTTTATACAGCAAGACTAAAAACATTTATTAGTAATTATTAGCAACAATTATGTTGAGTGGTTGTGGGAAATATTTATAATTTCATAGGGCAATTTTTAGTTCACATTGTATTAGTTATAGAAAATTAAACAATTGTTCACACTTGAGGAGAAAAAAGTCATTACAAAATAAAGCCAGCTTGAGAATGTTATAAGCCAAATATTTGTGTGATTAGTTTGTTGATTCAGTTTCATATCTTTAAGCTCAGTAATATTTATGCTAAGGTCAAAGTATTGCATAGTAAGTGAATATCTGCAAATTGACTGGGCCACAGAATACTGAAATTTTAATTTTGCTTCTTTTATTTTTCCTTTTTTATTCCATTTATTTATTATTTATCCTCACTGCTGCATCAACCCCCCATGCTGCCTTCATCTCTCTCTATTCTTTTTCCTTCTGTTACGTGTGTCTATCTGCATCACGGAACGTTTGTGTCTTTGAATCCCATTCTTCTACGATATGTAAACTTAACCATCTATTTTTCATATCCTTACCTATGCTTTTAACATTTGATTATTGGCCCATTTGTAAAAGAATATGGAGTGGGTCTTTTTGAAAAGTATATATTTCTGTGCTTTAACACTGTGAATACCTTCTAGTTTATTGATCTCTCTCTGGTGTTTTCTTTTTTAGGTTTAACACTTTACTTTACTTTGCCCTCATATGTTTGCACACACACATGTATACATAAATCTACAAATATTTATACACACATTTATATATCTGACACACATATCTATATTTACACACACCTATCCCCCTACATCTACATAAACTCATAAATTATCCACATATACATGTCTATATCTACATGTACACATATATCCCCTACACACACATCTACATACATACATATTTACAGATGGACATAAACACACACATTATTTATACACACAAGTATACATATATATATATCTACACACACACAGACACACACACACGCACACACACAGACACACACACATGCACACACACAGACACACACACACAGACACAGACACAGACACAGACAGGCAGACAGACAGACAGACAGACACACACACACACACACACATTGAAGATACGGAGGAGTCCGGAAACAATTTGTGTAGTCAATATTTTGTGGATGCAGTGCTTTTGGGTACCTATTTTGTGATTTAGCTGATCTTGCTAGTGAGGCAAGTCAGAACTTTTCCAGCCTGGGAAAGAATGGCCATTTTTTTTTCTGATCCATACAACTTCTTCTAGTGATAATTAAAAGTGGAAGGCAACGAAAGTAAGAACCACATACTGGGAAAATAACCTTGGCGGATATTTTGGGATATAGGTCAAAGCACACATTTGGATTTCTCATTTCAAAACACATCTCGCCACGCTATGCTTCTTTGACATAACCATTATTGCTCTATCTCGTGTATCGTTTTACATCTTAATCTATTGACGGACACACTGAGGAGGCAAGGATAGTAATGAAATTACACATAGGATGCAGATTATTGCTTTTATATCGTTTCAGTTACAACCTCTATTTTTAATAACAAAAGATCTCAAGGATAATTATAGAGCTGAAAAATTTTTTAATTTATATGGAAACAACCCCAAACTGTCAAATTATTCTTAGTACTCTCAGAATTGTTTGGAATTGTATAGAATTGCTACCTAACAGAGGAGCCTAGAAAATGTCACGCTACTTTGCAAAATCCTAAAATATGAATTATTTTGTCAAGACTTTTGAGGCAAAGCTCAGAAGTCCCCATGGAGCTGCTGTGGTAAATCTGTCTCCTAACGCCAGTGTGTTGTTTTCTGTGGTTTGCACTGCACAGTGATGCGACATGAATTAAAGCAAGAAGGGAGCTTCAGGATTTAAAGAACAGATCCTTTCTGAGAAAGGTGGGTTGTAATCTGAAGCCTAAATCTGATTATACCAGAGGATTCAAATAAAAGGCATGATTAAAAACTATTTGTTCTTAGTCTTAAATCTCACCAAGCCTGGATTGTCAGAGTTAGATGCTGTCAACCATTGGCTTTCAGTGTTAATTCCACCCTAAATCAGGAAGACTTGTCCCAGGTTCAGCAGATGTCATACTCTTCAGACACTGTGAATTTAAAGGGCAATGGGACCAGCATGGTAGACGTGGATGATGGGCTGTTGTTAAAGTGATGGGCTGCTTAAAGATACTCAGTAAAGGTGCTGAAAGGAGGGCTCGGAAGCTACTGCACTTGCTGTCCTTTCAGAGGAACAGTTTGGTTCCCATCATCCATGTCAGGTGACTCTAAACCACCTCTATCTAGCTCCTGAGTATCTGATGCTCATTCTGGCCTTTAGAGATATACGGATAGTTGTGAGGACAATTGAACGTGTGTGTGTGTGTGTGTGTGTGTGTGTGTGTGTGTGTGTGTGTGTGTGTTGTTTAGAGATAGTCATAAAGTAAGTGTGGATCCTGGCACTGATACATGATACAGACTTAACTATCAGTTGGAATTGATCACTTGTGCGTGTACCTTGCAGGAAGATCATCCTGGAGCCACATCTACCCACTTGTGTGAAGCAAGCCAACCTGACTGATTCTTTAAGCCAAGTGTCAGTCATGGCAGCTTCTCCCAGCTTCAGTGAGCAGAATGCTTTTCAGTTCTAAATGCCGAGTCTTCAGGTGTAACCAATATTTAAGCTGCAGATTCGCTGCTTTAAGAGTGGTAAACGGTGCTAGAATGTTCTTAACCAATTTCACACTGTCTTAAAAAGACATAACTAAATAAACATTGCATTGTCTTAACGTTTTAATATGGCACAGTAGGAATATGTCTCTTCCTCTTTCTCAAAAGGCATTCCAAAATACAAGGAGAAAAGGACCCCCAGGAAGGAGAAAATGCCCATCGCACATAAACAGGACAATATCATCAGACATCCAAGGATCAACAGGAGACAATCCTTGATCAAACACAAAAGACTGACAGAAGGAGCTGAGAGGAAGGGTTGAGCTGATAATATTTTAGAGACACCTTAATTAAGATCCTTGGGAAACTAAAATAACAGAGTCCTTCCTTAGGAAAAAACAAAAGATAGTCTTTGAACACTAAGAAAGAGGGACTGTTTGAAACTGGGGCCTAACTCAAATATAATATTTCACAATAATTGAAATTTTTAGCATAAAAGGAAGCAGGAATAGATACTGGATGGAAAGGATGAGGAAGTCAAAGGATCAGTCTTGAGGGCTCAATAATAGTGGAGGTTTCAAAAAGACTAGAGAATTCTAGAGAGAAAAATGATCAAAAGAATACTATATTTTATTATTAATTATTTTATTGATTTACATCCCAAATGTTGCCCACTCCCAGTCTCCCTGCAGAGTTCTTCACCCCATGCTCCCTCAGGTCAAGGACCTGTATGGAAGAATTAGGGCAAGGACTGAAAGAACTGGAGGGGATGGCAACCCCATAGGAAGACCAACAGTATCAACTAACCTGGACCCAGGGTAGCTCCCAGAGTCTGAGTCACCAATCAAAGATCTACAAAGGCTGGTCCAAGTCCCCAGGCGCATATGCAGCAGAGGACTGAATGCCTTGTCTGGCCCCAGTAGGAGAGGATGTGTCTAATCCTGTGGAAACTTAATGCCTCAGAGAAGGGTGATGCCGGGGGTTGGGAGGGGGCACCCTCTCATAGTATAATATTTTTACAGGGTCAGAGATGAGTAATTTTGATAAAGATATGACCTAATAAATGCCCAACACAAAGGATAAAGGACTCATCTCACACTGTCGTGCTTTCAGACTATGACAAGGAAACATCCAGAAAATTTTCCAGAGGAAGAATTAACCTCTCTGGAGCCCCCAGAGAAAGACATGAGATTCGGCTGCAGTATTACTACAGCTTCCTCACCTTCACTTCCAAGCTTAGACAGGCTTACCCTGCTGCGAGGGCAGAATAAGGAAATGCCGAGTTCCTCTACGTCAGGCATTTTCTTCCTCGTGTCTTCCGAGTCTGCAGGGAGATACATTTCCGTGAATTGCCAGAGGAAAAACCAATGAGCTGGATATTGCTCCGGAGCACTGAGACTAGACACGGATGAAGTAGGCACAGCCTTGCCACCCTGAACACATGCAGCAAGTACCAAGTGAGTGCCTTTGGCAGTGCCTAGAGCCCGTGGTTCTCTTAGAGCCCACGGTCCCGTAGAAGGATACCGGGATGACTTCAAATACCATCAAATGTTGCAGAGGCATAGAAAATATCCGAAGGGAAAAAATAATGAGGATATGATGTGGGTATCCACTTCAGGTAAAACAAAACATTGCACAAAAAAGGAAATAGAATTGCATACATTTTGGCAAGAGAAACTTTTTTTTGACCTGTATAACAACACATGCTAAATTTAGTCTAATTCAAATAAATAAGATTATGCTGCCAGGATAAACAGAGAGAAGGAATGCAGACGCACATTAAAATCTTCTCCTTCAGAAGTTATCACTGGTATTATATACTAAAACTGAGAAGTAGGAAGATGGCATCTACCTCTATGTATGCACTATTTGGAGATGTCAGAGCAGTAGCAGCAGAGCCGAAAGGCGATTTCCTGGGAAGGTGAAGAGGGGAACGGTGCTCATGTTTAATTGCTTGTTCTAATCTTTTCAGAACAGTTTAACTAATATGAAAAGATATCTGTGAGAACCCTTCAATGGTAGAACATGCTCTTAGCTAATGAGGGGTCCTGGGTCCCACTTTAGTAGCACACAAAACACTTTCCACAGGTCATTGTCCAGATGAAAAATATATCATAAAAACCCAAGAAACTTCAACGTACCTTAACAGGGCTGGCTTCCTAAGCAAGTACCTGGCCAAGCCTTGAACTTGAATAATGTCTTCAAACATTATTGTGTTTGAAATTAATGCCTGTAACCTCTTTGCCTTGGTCCATGTTAAACAGAAAAGTTCAACAGAGATGCAAAGAAATACTTCCTAAAGAAGATTGCACTCCACGCCAATTCCACTCCAGGATACTTGGTTACGGATTATCGGTGCTTAGCACTTTGGATTTAGCATCAGACAGGCCAGAAGGAGAAGTAGATTTTACTGTGAGATGTTTAGCTGGGGGACACCAGCATTGATTTTCCAGATAGAGGGAACATACCTGTATCTCAGGCTTTCAAAAACCATAGATATACATGAGGATCAGTGATGGCTGGGGGTTAGGCTTGTAACTTCCTTCAGGAGTACAGTCAGTGATAAGTTACCCGTGCTCCAGCAACTAGCCCCAATCACGCACATGCAAAAATAATCACAGCACACAAAGATGTGAGGGGGTTGGGGACCTGTTAGAAGGGTTTCAGTGGCAAGGGAGAGGGTAATGAGGCTTGTAAAACACTAAAATTCATTATGTACATGTCAGAAACTATCAAAGACCAACAAATAAATGCATATATTTATATTTTTTAGAAGTCAAGGAATGAAAAGCATGAAGGAGAGTAACAGAAAGACTCCTAGATCAAGACTTTAAATGATCACTGAAAAGTACAAAATAAACCACGATTAGAACATTCCACTTTTTAATTAAACAACCATCCGAATAGCCCTTTTGTTGCACAGTTTTTTTTTCATTGCTTGTTACATTGATTTTTTTTTTTTTTTGGCTCCACCATAATATACTTCTTCTCCCTTGTTGAATTTAGACTTTTCACAAAGCGTTAGGTTTTTATTACTTCAAATTAGAGTCTTTAATTTCACTCATAAAACATGTCAAGAATAAATATGGGTAAGTATCTTTCACCTTACCAGCCCCGGTTTGCTTGGAGGTAAATGTTCTAAGCAGGAGATCAATACGGTAGCTATATTTATCTCCTCTACATAGTGAGCCGTAGCTCTGGTGATATGAATATCTTCTGAGTAACAGAAGTTCAAACAACAGTGAAGCGCTTATTTGTGGGTCACCAGCCAACAGATGGTGAACTTGGACACACCTGATTCTCTATTTTGGGATTTCCTGAAAACAAGGGAGTTCTCCCCTCCTCCTTCCCATTTCTCTTCCTATCTTTCTCCTCTGTTTGGAAAAACAATTTTGGTTCTGTATACATACTGCTGCTAACAGTGTGTGTGTATGTGTGAGTGTGTGTGTGTGTGTGTGTGTGTGTGTGTGCACGCACGTGCATGTTTGTGTATCTGTAAGAGCTTTAAGCAAGTGTTCAATTGTAGGGGAGGGTAAGGTATTAACACGCAGACCCTCTATGTATGTATCTGTAGCTACACATGTATGGCAATTTTCAGAGAGTGACAATAATGAGCATCTCTTTCTGCCTTTGTACTGCTCTGGGCATGAGTTGGCCATTCTGCAGAAGCATCAAGTTAATTAGGACCGTTTTCCCCCCGCTCTTTTTTACATCAAAGTTTTTAGCTTCAGCAGCTGGTGCACACAATCAGAAGTGATTGATTTAAAGAGACAGAACTCTGTGCCTTGCTGGGAAGGATGTTGCTCTTTATTTGTCTCTGAACGTCCCCCAGACTTTTAGCCACCTTCACAAGGTAAGGGCTATATGCCCCTGAGTGATTTCTAATGAAGAGTGACCCCATTTAAACATGAGGTTTCACCATGTCTCTCTAGCAAAAGTCACTTTTTTTTTTTTATTAACTTGAGTATTTCTTATGTACATTTGGCAAACATCCCTTCCCTCCCCCCTTCCTTATGGGTGTTCCCTCCCCACCTCCCCATTGCCGCCCTCCCCGACAGTCTAGTTCACTGGGGGTTCAGTCTTAGCAGGACCCAGGGCTTCTCCTTCCACTGGTGCTCTTACTAGGATATTCATTGCTACCTATGAGGTCAGAGTCCAGGGTCAGTCCATGTATAGTCTTTAGGTAGTGGCTTAGTCCCTGGAAGCTCTGGTTGCTTGGCATTGTTGTACATATGGAGTCTCAAGCCCCTTCAAGCTCTTCCAGTTCATTCTCTGATTCCTTCAACGGGGGTCCCGTTCTCAGTTCAGTGGTTTGCTGCTGGCATTCGCCTCTGTATTTGCTGTATTCTGGCTGTGTCTCTCAGGTTCGATCTACATCCGGCTCCTGTCGGTCTGCACTTCTTTGCTTCATCCATCTTGTCTAATTGGGTGGCTCTATATGTATGGGCCACATGTGGGGCAGGCTCTGAATGGGTGTTCCTTCAGTCTCTGTTTTAATCTTTGCCTCTCTCTTCCCTGCCAAGGGTATTCTTGTTCCCCTTTTAAAGAAGGAGTGAAGCCTTCACATTTTGATCATCCGTCTTGAGTTTCATTTGTT
Source organism: Rattus rattus (assembly GCF_011064425.1). Taxonomy (NCBI): domain Eukaryota; kingdom Metazoa; phylum Chordata; class Mammalia; order Rodentia; family Muridae; genus Rattus; species Rattus rattus. Next base: position 47,052,749 of record NC_046168.1, on the reverse strand, counting down.
CTAGGCCACTAGGGTAATTCAAGCATTTGGGCTAATAGCCACTTATCAGTGAGTGCATACCATGTATGTCTTTCTGTGATTGGGTTAGCTCACTCAGAATGATATTTTCCAGTTCCAACCATTTGCCCATACGAATTTCATAAAGTCGTTGTTTTTGATAGCTGAGTAATATTCCATTGTGTAGATGTACCACATTTTCTGTATCCATTCCTCTGTTGAAGGGCATCTGGGTTCTTTCCAGCTTCTGGCTATTATAAATAAGGCTGCGATGAACATAGTGGAGCACGTGTCTTTTTTTATATGTTGGGCATCTTTTTGGGTATATGCCCAAGAGAGGTATAGCTGGATCCTCAGGCAGTTCAATGTCAATTTTCTGAGAAACCTCAGACTGATTTCCAGAATGGTTGTACCAGTCTGCAACCCCACCAACAATGGAGGAGTGTTCCTCTTTCTCCGATCCTCGCCAGCATTTGCTGTCACCTGAGTTTTTGATCTTAGCCATTCTCACTGGTGTGAGGGAAATCTCAGGTTGTTTTGATTTTGCATTTCCTGATGACTAAAAGATGTTGAACATTTCTTTAGGTGTTTCTCAGCCATTCAGCATTCCTCAGCTGTGAATTCTTTGTTTAGCTCTGAACCCCATTTTTTAATAGGGTTATTTGTCTCCCTGCGGTCTAACTTTTTGAGTTCTTTGTATATTTTGGATATAAGGCCTCTATCTGTTGTAGGATTGGTAAAGATCTTTTCCCAGTCTGTTGGTTGCCGTTTTGTCCTGACCACAGTGTCCTTTGCCTTACAGAAGCTTTGTAGTTTTATGAGATCCCATTTGTCGATTCTTGATCTTAGAGCATAAACCATTGGTGTTTTGTTCAGAAATTTTTTCCAGTGCCCATGTGTTCCAGATGCTTCCTAGTTTTTCTTCTATTAGTTTGAGTGTGTCTGGTTTGATGTGGAGGTCCTTGATCCACTTGGACTTAAGCTTTGTACAGGGTGATAAGCATGGATCGATCTGCATTCTTCTACATGTTGACCTCCAGTTGAACCAGCACCATTTGCTGAAAATGCTATCTTTTTTCCATTGGATGGATTTGGCTCCTTTGTCAAAAATCAAGTGACCATAGGTGTGTGGGTTCATTTCTGGGTCTTCAATTCTATTCCATTGGTCTATCTGTCTGTCTCTGTACCAATACCATGCAGTTTTTATCACAATTGCTCTGTAATACTGCTTGCTTCAGGATAGTGATTCCCCAAGTCCTTTTTTATTGTTGAGCATAGTTTTAGCTATCCTGGGTTTTTTGTTATTCCAGATGAATTTGCAAATTGTTCTGTCTAACTCTTTGAAGAATTGGATTGGTATTTTGATGGGGATTGCATTGAATCTGTAGATCGCTTTTGGCAGAATGGCCATTTTTATATTAATCCTGCCAATCCATGAGCATGGGAGATCTTTCCATCTTCTGAGGTCTTCTTCAATTTCTTTTCTTCAGAGTCTTGAAGTTCTTGTTGTACAAATCTTTTACTTGCTTGGTTAAAGTCACACCGAGGTACTTTTATATTATTTGGGTCTATTATGAAGGGTGTCGTTTCCCTAATTTCTTTCTCGGCTTGTTTCTCTTTTGTGTAGAGGAAGGCTACTGATTTATTTGAGTTAATTTTATACCCAGCCACTTTGCTGAAGTTGTTTATCAGCTTTAGTAGTTCTCTGGGAACTTTTGGGATCACTTAAATATACTATCATATCATCTGCAAATGTGATATTTTTGACTTCTTCTTTTCCGATCTGTATCCCCTTGACCTCCTTTTGTTGTCTGATTGCTCTGGCTAGAACTTCAAGAACTATATTGAATAAGTAGGGAGAGAGTGGGCAGCCTTGTCTAGTCCCTGATTTTAGTGGGATTGCTTCAAGTTTCTCTCCATTTAGTTTAATGTTAGCCACTGGTTTGCTGTGTATGGCTTTTACTATGTTTCGGTATGGGCCTTGAATTCCTATTCTTTCCAGGACTTTTATCATGAAGGGGTGTTGGATTTTGTCAAATGCTTTCTCAGCATCTAATGAAATGATCATGTGGTTTTGTTCTTTCAGTTTGTTTATATAATGGATCACGTTGATGGTTTTCAGATATTAAACCATCCCTGCATGCCTGGGATGAAGCCTACTTGATCATGGTGGATGATTGTTTTGATGTGCTCTTGGATTCGGTTTGCCAGAATTTTGTTGAGTATTTTTTTGGCAACGATGTTCATAAAGGAAATTGGTCTGAAGTTCTCTTTTCTTTGTTGGGTCTTTTGTGTGGTTTAGGTATAAGAGTAATTGTGGCTTCATAGAAGGAGTTCGTAGTGCTCCATCTGTTTCAATTTTGTGGAATAGTTTGGATAATATTGGTATGAGGTCTTCTATGAAGGTCTGATAGAATTCTGCACTAAACCGTCTGGACCTGGGCTCTTTTTGGTTGGGAGACCTTTAATGACTGCTTCTATTTCCTTAGGGTTATGGGGTTGTTTAACTGGTTTATCTGTTCCTGATTTAACTTCGGTACCTGGTATCTGTCTAGTAAATTGTCCATTTCCTGCAGATTTTCAAGTTTTGTTGAGTATAGGCTTTTATAGTAAGATCTGATGATATTTTGAATTTCCTCTGAATCTGTAGTTATGTCTCCCTTTTCATTTCTGATTTTGTTAATTTGGACACACTCTCTGTGTCCTCTCGTTAGTCTGGCTAAGGGTTTATCTATCTTGTTGATTTTCTCAAAGAACCAACTTTTGGTTCTGTTGATTCTTTCTATGGTCCTTTTTGTTTCTACTTGGTTGATTTCGGCTCTGAGTTTGATTATTTCCTGCCTTCTACTCCTCCTGGGTGTATTTGCTTCTTTTTGTTCTAGAGCTTTTAGGTGTGCTGTCAAGCTGCTGACATATGCTCTTTCCTGTTTCTTTCTGCAGGCACTCAGCGCTATGAGTTTTCCTCTTAGCACAGCTTTCATCGTGTCCCATAAGTTTGGGTATGTTGTACCTTCATTTTCATTAAATTCTAAAAAGTTTTTAATTTCTTTCTTTATTTCTTCCTTGACCAGGTTATCATTGAGTAGAGCATTGTTCAATTTCCACGTATATGTGGGCATTCTTCCCTTATTGTTATTGAAGACCAGCTTTAGGCCGTGGTGGTCCGATAGCACGCTTGGGATTATTTCTATCTTTCTCTACCTGTTGAGGCCCGTTTTTTGACCAATTATATGGTCAATTTTGGAGAAAGTACCATGAGGAGCTGAGAAAAAGGTATATCCTTTTGCATTAGGGTAGAAACGTTCTATAAATATCCGTTAAGTCCATTTGGCTCATGACTTCTCTCTTAGTCTGTCTACGTCTCTGTTTAATTTCTGTTTCCATGATCTGTCCATTGATGAGAGTGGGGTGTTGAAGTCTCCTACTATTATTGTGTGAGGTGCAATGTGTGTTTTGAGCTTTAGTAAGGTTTCTTTTACGTATGTAGGTGCCCTTGTATTTTGGGCATAGATATTTAGGATTTAGAGTTCATCTTGGTGGATTTTTCCTTTGATGAATATAAAGTGTCCTTCCTTATCTTTTTTGATGACTTTTAGTTGAAAATTGACTTTATTTGATATTAGAATGGCTACTCCAGCTTGCTTCTTCCGACCATTTGCCTGGAAAGTTGTTTTCCAGCCTTTCACTCTGAGGTAGTGTCTGTCTTTGTCTCTGAGGTGTGTTTCCTGTAGGCAGCAGAATGCAGGGTCCTCGTTGCGTATCCAGTTTGTTAATCTTTGTCTTTTTATTGGGGAGTTGAGGCCATTGATGTTGAGAGATATTAAGGAATAGTGATTATTGCTTCCTGTTATATTCATACGTGGATGTGTTATGTTTGTGTGTTTTTCTTCTTTTGTTTTGTTGCCAAACGATTAGTTTCTTGCCTCTTCTTGGGTATAGCTTGCCTCCTTATGTTGGGCTTTACCATTTATTATCCTTTGTAGTGCTGGATTTGTAGAAAGATATTGTGTAAATTTGGTTTTGTCATGGAATATCTTGGTTTCTCCATCTATGTTAATTGAGAGTTTTGCAGGATACAGTAGCCTGGGCTGGCATTTGTGTTCTCTTAGGGTCTGTGTATGACATCAGTCCAGGATCTTCTGGCCTTCATAGTTTCTGGCGAAAAGTCTGGTGTGATTCTGATAGGTCTGCCTTTATATGTTACTTGACCTTTTTCCTTACTGCTTTTAATATTCTTTCCTTATTTTTTGCTGTTGTTGTTTTCACTATTATGTGGCGGGGGTTTTTTCTTTTCTGGTCGAATCTCTTTGGGGTTCTGTAGGCTTCTTGTATGCATATGGGTATCTCTTTTTTTAGGTTAGGGAAGTTTTCTTCTATGATTTTGTTGAAGATATGTACTGGTCCTTTGAGCTGGGAGTCTTCACTCTCTTCTATACCTATTATCCTTAGGTTTGATCTTCTCATTGAGTCCTGGATTTCCTGTATGTTTTGGACCAGTAGCTTTTTCCGCTTTACATTATCTTTGACAGTTGAGTCAATGATTTCTATGGAATCTTCTGCTCCTGAGATTCTCTCTTCCATCTCTTGTATTCTGTTGGTAAAGCTTGTATCTACAGCTCCTTGTCTCTTCTTTTGGTTTTCTATATCCAGGGTTGTTTCCATGTGTTCTTTCTTGATTGCTTCTATTTCCATTTTTAATTCCTTCCACTGTTTGATTGTGTTTTCTTTAATTCTTTCAGGGATTTTGTGTCTCCTCTGTATGGGCTTCTACTTGTTTATTTATGTTTTCCTGGAATTCTTTCATGCATTTTTTATGATTCCTCTCTGTAGGCTTCTACTTGTTCTCTAAGGGAGTTCATCATGTCTTTCTTGAAGTTCTCCAGCATCATGATCAAATATGATTTTGAATCTAGATCTTGCTTTTCTGGTGTGTTTGGATATTCCATGTTTGTTTTGATGGGAGAATTGGGCTCCGATGGTGCCATGTAGTCTTGGTTTCTGTTGCTTGGGTTCCTACGCTTGCCTCTCGCCATCAAATTATCTCTAGTGTTACTTTGTTCTGCTATTTCTGACAGTGGCTAAACTGTCCTATAGGCCTGTGTGTCAGGAGTGCTGTAGACCTGTTTTCTCTCTTTCAGTCAGTTATGGGGACAGAGTGTTCTGCTTTTCGGGCGTGTAGTTTTTCCTTTCTACAGGTCTTCAGCTGTTCCTGTGGACCTGTGCCTTGAGTTCACCAGGCAAGTCACTTGCAGCAGATAAGTTAGTCTTACCTGTGGCCCAGGCTCGAGTTCGCTCATGAGGTTCTGCCACGGCTCTCCGTGGTGGCAGCGACCGGGAAGATCTGTGCCGCCTTCTTCCGGGAGCCTCCGTGCACCAGGGTTCCAGATGGCCTCGGTGTTTTCCTCTGGAATCAGCAATGTGTGTAGAGAGCAGTCTCTTCTGGTTTCGCAGGCGTGTCTGCCTCTCTGAAGGTTTAGCTCTCCCTCCCACGGGATTTGGGTGCAGAGAACTGTTTACCCGGTCTGTTTCCTTCAGGATCCGGCGGTGTCTCAGGCAGGGCTCCTGCTGCTCCTGGGCCCTCCCCCACAGACCCCTGTGAGTCTTTATCAATATTGGGGTGCTTCAAGAGACGGCAGATTCTAGCTTCCCTTTCCAGTTTCTGATGATCTTTAAGAGCGGTTCATATACCCCGTGAAACGCCACCAGAGAAAACTAATCTCAAAAGTCACTTTTATTTATGAATTTTGTACATGATTTGTGCACACAATGCACAGACTCCTACATATACATTTCAAGCACCCTGCAAAGTGACCGTCTGAGGAGTTCCAATCCTCGGTGGTTTGAGGTGCTCAGGCACCCTTGAAGACAATGCAATGACAGTGGCAGCTTTACGAGGTAAGTGGTCAGTAGTTGTCAGGGCACACAGAATAGTGCATGATTGCCGTTGGCTTTCAGCTAACCCCTTCTTCTATTCCAGTTCCACTTTCCATCTTTCTGGAAAGACTGCTGACTGGCTTCAGAAATCCTCTCCAGCTATGGTATGTATGATGAGAGAAGAAGTCTCTCCTTTTCAAAATTGCATTTAATTAAGGCACATCCTACTACTCCACAGCTGTTCTCTTCCTCACCCTAGGCATCATCAATAGACTACCAAAACGAGTCTGTTTGTTGAGCCAGCTTCAGACTGTTGTATAAATGGCAAATACTTACTCTTAGGTCTTGACTCAGCTAATTATATGCCGAGTGTTCCAATTTTCCATATTTTTTGTGTACGCGCGCGCGCACGCATGTGTGTGTGTGTGTGTGTGTGTGTGTGTGTGTGTGTGTGTGTGTGTTGATACATCATTTGAAAGTGAAAGGACAATGTTGGGTGTTATTTCTCAGATATTGGATATCTTTTCTCTCTGTGTCTGTCTGTCTGTCTGTCTGTCTGTCTGTCTCTCTCTCTCTCTCCCCCTCCTCCCTCCCCTTTCCCCTCTCTCTTGTTGAGACAGGGTCTCTCACTGTCTGTTCCTATAGGCTAGACTGGCTGGCATTGAGGTTCGAGGACCCATTTGCCTACTCCTTCCCAATGCTGGGATTATGAGCACGTAACGTGCCCAGGTTTTCAATGCAGGTTCTGAGGAGTTAATGTCAGCTCAACACGCTTGTCTAACAGGACCTCCCTGGCTATACCCACAACTTCTTTTATCTGACAGCCACTATTCTCTATATTGAACCCCCAGGGTGTATAGGTGTTTTGGACTGCAGGTTTGTATTTTCGTCATCTTAATACAAACGTAGACATACCTTGGAAGAGGGAATCTCTGTTGGCGAAATTCGTTCATCAGATTGCCTGTGGGCAAGCCTATGGAGTGTATTACGGATTAATACTGCGATGGGAGGGCACAACTCACTGTGGGCAGTGCCATACCTAGGCAGGTAGTCCTGAGGTATATAACAAGGCAGGCTAAGCCGTGAGGAAGAAGTCAGTCAAGGGCGTTGTGTCAGGATCTCCTTTGCTTCGGTTTCTCCTTATGGATTACTGTCCCTGTGTTGACTTCTCTTAGGGTGGATTTTAGATTAAAAACCGAAAAACCTCTTCCTTCACCAGCTCGTTTTTGTTTGCGGTGTTTATTACAACAGTAGAAAGCAAATTAGGGCACCGCTGACCAAAAACCTCCTTATCAAAATCAAAGTCAGATTTCTATGTGCTCAAGACCAGAGTTCATTCCTATTGGCAGAAGCTCATGTAATCCAGACACAGGAGAAGGGTGCACAGTCTAACTCACTCCACAGACCAAGAGGCTGTTCCAGTCCCAGTTTTTCAGGAAATGATTTTTTTAAAGTAGATCTGTTACCGATAACTACATCACAAACATGACACCTACATATATTAACATTTGCCTAACAGTGTATTCTTTACAGCATTCCTTTCTGAAATTAGAAAGTACCTCCACATCTCAACCTACTCTTCATATTACCTTTTCAGGCATTCTTTCGTATTTAAATTCTTCAGTGGATTCCATCTTTTGGTTTTCACAGCAGTAGGGATTGAATGTGAGGCCACATGCATGCTAGATTAGATCCAGCTGTCAACTTAATACTGCTCAGAGACTCCTCTGAAGGAGTCTCAAATGGGGAGTTGCCCCCATCAGATTAGCCTGTGGTCATGATCGTGGGGACATTACTTGATTGTTAAGTGATGTAGGAGGGTACTGCCTGCTGTGAACTGTGCTGTCATCTGGCATGTGGGCATGTGTTGGGTTGTATAAGACAGGTAAAAGTGAGAGCACGAGAACAATCCCAGGAAGTAACGCCCTTCCATTGTTTCTGCTTCAAGCTCTTGCCTTGAGTTCCTGCTTTGGTTTTTCCTCGGTGATAGAGCTTAACCTGTAAATTGAAACCAACCCCTTTCCTCTCCAAAATTGTGTTTGGTCAGAGTGTTGGTCCTATCAAAAGACGAGAAAGCTAGGATACAGGGTAAGCCCTCTACCAGCGCTGTGTTCACTCTGTTTTGAGGTAGGGTCTCAGTAAGTTGCTCAAGCTGATGTTAAACTCGTGGTTTAACAAACAGGCCTTCAGCTGGCTTTCTCCTGACTCATCCTGGGTGGCTTTGATGACTTGCCTTTGCCACGGGCTAGGCTGTGGAATGCCTTGTTATTTTGAGATTACCATTGTGTTAAATCCAGTGTTGGCTTATAACTGAGATGTTCATCCTTTCCATATGCAGGAGATATATATAGTGTTATATAATATATTATATTGGAATATATATCATGTGTATGTTATATAATATATTATGATGTATATTATAATATATGTATATATATATGCATACATGCACATCGAGGAGAAAAGCTTAGTTCTTTATGAAAATAACTGAACATGGATTTTAGAAGTTGATTGTATATTTTTAGTTTGTTTCCTCCGTATGTCTTGTAAACCGTCCTTTCTCATATCTGACTCCTTGCTAACCCTGCCCACCCCGTTCCCCACAGATCTCTGACCTGTTCATGTCTATATGTCAACCTTTACTCTTTAAATATGTAAAAAAGAAATCGTTTATAAAATTGGGATTCATAGAATGTTTTTTGAGTTTAAAACCCTAGTAAATGCAAACCATTGTTTCAAGAATGTAAAGATGGATTTGATATAATGAATATTCAAGATGCTAAAACCTTGCTATGTATACAATAGAGAAAAATTCGTCTTAGAAATCTGAAAAGAATATCATGAGCTTTAACTATAATAGCATAAATTTGTGGGGTTCAAAAACAAAAATATAGCAAGATTATGTCTCTAATTTTGTTCAAAATATGTTCCTATGAATTTTATTATATTACTTAAATATGTGGAAAAAATAACGACTCTCCACATTAAAATAGACTTAAATTATACTGCCATCATGGGTATTTGACTGGCAATAATTGTAAGGGAAAGTAACTGAGGCATCACATGAATGCCATATATGTATATAATTTTGTACATATTTCTTTGGGAATATTTTTAAACCACGGAACAGTATCAGTATATTTAAGCAGAGATAATCACTTTATTCACAGAGAGAACTCACTCTTCTGTAGGGTTGGATCTTTCAAAACCTACTTTTTATAAGGGTTCTCAAATGCTTCAACCCCCTCTTCTAGCCCACTGTCCAAAGGAGGGGGAGAAGAGGTGGTAAATAGGACAAGGGGATATGGACCTATTTAGTAGTACTTTGGGGTGATTCCAGTCTCCATTTGTCAGGATACCAGTTCAGTAGCCAGGCCTCTGCTGAATCAGCATGGGTCAGGGGGAGTGACCAGAACCAGCCAGGACACTAGGAAAAGTACTTTACTATATGTCTATCAACAAAGTGAAGATCAGTGAGAAATTGAGACCAGTGGATTGCAAGGCTAGCTATGCAAGTGCACGTTCACTGTCCACTGGGTCCTATTTTTCTTCTCTCCAAACATCATGTGTTCTCCCACGGGTCTTGCCTCAGCAAAACACCACATGAGTCTGCATCGCATGACACAATCAGAAACTTCATGCATCAGTTTCATTGTGTGTGTGTGTGTGTGTGTGTGTGTGTGTGTGTGTGTGTGTGTGTGTGTTCCCAAAGAATCAGAGTCTTGATGAATGGGAAGACTAGCTCACAGCTTTTCTTCCCTCTTCCATGTCGAGTGTGCATATGGACTCACTGGATCTTGATGGACCTCTCCATGTAAATGCATGGGTAACAGTTTTTTGCTCTGCATGTGAACTTCCCCAGAATCTGAGGGTAGCATTTACCGAGTTAGCATAAGAAATGGCATGCTTATACTTAATAAGTATGATAAGGTCTCTGCCAATACAATTGACCTGTGCTGTGGAATTCAACTGTATTTCTAACTTCATGCCTGCCTCCTGCCTGAAGGATGAAGAAAGCTGGGAGGTACACGTTTCTCTTGGGATTGTTTTAAGAAAATTGAGTAGAGTGTGTTCCTGAGGAGCTGGGGTGGCAGCTGTAGGAACATGACACATGGGTTAGTAAGTCGCCACTTTTCCAGCCCCCAGCACTCAAGGGGCCCTAAAGACTGAGGTCAAGTTTAGCGACCCCTGTGATACTGCCCAGCTTCTCACTTGGGGTCTGGAGAACAGAGATGGTGGAGGAAGCAATGACTGATAGCCTGGTTTCTCTGTCTTCCTCTTTCGCTCCCTCCCACTCTCTCTTTCCTTCTGTGTGTACATGTATGTATAGGTGTGTGTACACACGTGAACACAGTGTGTACCAAGGCATCCAACCTTAGGTGTGGTTCCTTAGGTCCTATCATTATTTTTATTTGAGACAAGATCTCTCCCTGGCTTGGGACTTGTCCAGTAACCGTTGCTAGCCAAATGGACCAGAGGATCTATTTCTCCATCCCCAGTGTCGAGATTGCGAGCACATACCCCAAAACTGGCTTTTACTTTTATATGAGTTCCAGGGATCAGACTCGAGTCCCTATGCTTACAAAGTAAGCATTTTACTTCTGGAGCTGCTTTCCAAGCTCTCTGTGTCTTGCTTCTGTGTGATTTCATAATCTGCCTTTTTAACTACTCAGAACTCAGTTTCAGCAACCACAGTGTGATATTTTTTGATTGCGGATGTGAGTTTTAAGTTCCTTTTTTCCTCCTGAAGTTTTCGATCACTACATTCCATCAGACAAACTGATGGTGTCAAGAAAAACCACACACTTTATTGCATGACCATACATGAAAGGCATATGCATACCAATATGAGACTAAGGAAAGACAAGATGGTTGATCCCTTATATGAAGCTTGACACAAGACTTGACACAGCCCCTTTGGGAGAAGAAGGTGATGGCCTCTACAAGGATGGGCAAGGTGTATGTCCAGCAAGATTGTCTGTCCATACAAATGAAACCTCTTTGATATCTCTGCACACATATCAGAACTTAGCATCCTCCTCCTGTGGGTAGAGCTTTCTCAGGACATGGTGGTAGGGTGGACAATAGGTAGCAAAGCCTATTGTGTCCTCTGGTCCTTTATTAATATGACAGCCACTGATTGATCCATACAAAGGGATACATTTTCACATCCATGCCATGCCTGCAGCTACAGACATTTCCACTTTCTTTGAATAGTCAACAGGAAACACATTTGAGGTATGTATTTTACTCTCCCGTATTTGAAATTACATTGAACCTACTGAGTAATGTGAATATTCTCAATAAAACTTACAGTAATTATATTTATATAAGCATGACGATATTTTACAGTGGACAGCTATAATGTTCTTCATAGTCTTATACATTTTATCAGTTCTAAATATCCCATGATTTAAAAACCATTAAAAATCATGTAGGAGAAATATGGCTTATGCTCAAAAACATGTAATTCAGTTGGTCAAAGCAGAACGAACTTTAGCCACGTGACTGCGGTCATATAGCAACCTCTGGGATTCAGTGGATGCCTATGTCTTCCGTCCCCTCTCTCAGAGGCAACCTCTGTGATCTCTCCCCAGATCTTCCAAATGTTCATATCTTTCTAAGAGTCCCCTAGTCTGCATATGATTTATTGGCCAGATCAAGCTGCAATACTAGATATGCACTTTTTCCTAAAAGACAAATTCGCAAAGGAGGCGCATACTATAAAAATAGCTTGGGCATGTGACTGCCAAGGGTAGCAGTCTGAGCCAACTCAGCAGTGGCTGAGACCTGAAGAGGAATAAATACCGGTGCAGAAAGCCTTCCCCTCAGGCAGCGCCACAGGCTCAGGTGGCTGCCAGGAACAAGCCGAGCGACCTGAAGGCTTTGAATGGAGTGGCACAGGATGCAGATGCAGACAGCCAAACCCAGGGGTGACGATGGCACCGATACCTTACCCCTGCTCCCTGCTGCTCAGTCATGCCAATTACAGTCAGTGCGCCTTTCTTCTCTCCAAAGTGGAAACGGAAAACTTTTCAACTGGCATCTTCCAACATCTTCTTTTAAAAATGTATCCCTGCCTCATTTCCAATGTAGCGTTTCTTCACTTCAGGTGAAAAGGAGGCGTGGGTGATTTAAGCCCAGAGAACGATTCTCCGGATTGGGTGGAAGGATTAGATTCCCACCAGCCTTCCTGTTCTGATTTAGGAGCTGCAAAAGGAAGGGGCTTCTGTTCTTCCAACTTGAAATGCATCTCTCCTGTTTTGGCTTCTATTGAACAGTCTTATCTGACCTAAAGCAACGTGGTATTGAGTTAGAGGGAAAAACTTGAATTGTAATTTTCTGCCCACTGCTGTACGGTCTCAGAGCCCGTGGTAAACAGAACGTTCTTCTTCTATTGATGTTTACTCCTCAGGCTGTGTCAAGACTGGTTCCTTAAGGGAGATGGGTTAAGCCATGCTAAACAACTGGATAATGTCTTTCGAATTCTGTGACTGAACTGCTTGGTAGAGACAACTTCAGGGAGGAAAGATTCATCTTGGCTCGCTGTTTCAGAGGGATTACAAGACATCCTGGTAAGGAAGGCGCAGCAAGGAGGGCCTCCACCTCTAGAGCTGGGATCACAACGTGTGTCCTGGTTAGACTTTATTGTAAACTTGACCCAACCAAGAGTCACTGGGGAGGGTTGCAGTCAAAGGATCGCCCAGATCAAATTGGTCAGCCATGCCTGTGAGAAACTCTCTTGATTGGAGGTGGTTCTGGTGCCACTCTTGGGCAGGTGGTTTTGAGTTGCATAACATTTTCTTTTACCTTTGTAAATTAAAATTGAAAATTGAGTACAATTAAATACAATTAAATAATTAAATAAAATTAAAATCAAATTAAATAATTAAATGAAAGTATTTAAATTATTAAATTAAATTCATTAATTTTATTATGCTACATAGTTACACCAATCATCAATTTATTATATTTGCGAATAATTATTAATGTAAATTTATTGTTTATTAGTTAATATGTTATTAATCTATTGACTTAAATTAAACATTTTTAAATTAAAACGTAACTAATCACAGCGTTTCTCTTTCCTTCCTCCAGACCTTTCCATATTCCTTCCCCTCAACTTTTCCCACTCCACCCCTACCCAACTCTCCAAATGATAAACACTCATGGAACTAGGAAAACCCTGTGGATAAAAATAAGAATCTTCTCGTATTAAAATTTTGATTCATAAAAAAGAAAAGAATGTTCGGTGAGCCAAGGGGAATATCTCACAATAACCAACGCTCCTCTGTGGTTTCCGCTCCTGTTTCCTGCCTTGATTTCTCTCAGTCATGGATTGTAATCTGGAAGTATAAGGCAGGATAAACCCTTACCTTCCCAAGTTGCTTTTGGGCATGGTGTTTATTCACAGCAACAGAGAGAGTATTAGAACAACACATGACAGCGGGCCAGACAATAGGTCTTTATCAACCCAACCCTAGTGATCGGCTGCCTCTCAGACTTCTCCAGGGGGTTCCACAGTTTTCAGAGTGGTTCAGAAAGCTGGGGATGGGAAGTGGGCGTGGGGTGTGGGGCGTAGTGGGTGGGGATGGGGCCTGGGGCGTGATGTATAAGCACAGAAAGCATGAGCCTCTGGGGGACATTTCGGTTTCAAACTACAAAGGTAATACAGACAAGACATTCTAACTAGTACACGCAATTCCAGTCACTATTGCCACACTTCTGAAGTTAGGGCCGATGAGTTCCTTAATCACATCCCATGACTGTACCAAAAATAATCTGAGGTCTGGAATCTCAAGGCTGACAGTGAAAGCAACTGTGCTGAGCACTGTGCGAGCCCTCCTTGCCTTGGGACAGCTTGGGATTCTGCAAAAGCAAGGAATGGAATCACGTGTCTTTATCACGTGTGCACTTTTGTGCACGGTTCCAGAAAGTCATTCTCCCACTTCTTAAACACGCTTAGGACAATAGTTCCCTCACTGGAGGAGCTACAGTTTCTGGGATAACTATTCCAGTAGCGCTTCACCAAGGAAAGAGTGCTTGCCTGTGTGGGCTCAGATTTGAAGCAAGGCTGCGGCTCTGAGGAGGGGCTGTGCTGAGCCACCACGAGCAGCACAGTTTTGCAGGTATTTTCTTCTCTGCCTCTGTTTACACCCAACCTTTACTATAACTCTACTAAATACCTCAGCCAGCAACATTAGTTAGTCTTATGCTCTGGTGAGAGCGTAAGTTATACTTTGCTACAAAGTAACTTTGAGGCCAGCCTGGGATATGTGAGACCCGGTCTCACCAAACAAATTGGAAGAAAGCAAAACAACCAAACATCTCTTTCCAAAGCCCTTCAGACTGCCTTACACACAGTTAAGAGGTACATTAAGACCCAATCCAAACAACCAAACTCAAATAAAAGGCAGGTCATCTATCAAGTGATCTCCGACTCTGAGAGTTGTATAACTAACTAAGGTGTTAAATTTTCTTTTGTTTATTTTTAATTTCTTATTAGATATATTTCTTTATTAACATTTCAAATGTTATTCCCTTTCCCGGGTTTCCTGTCCATAAGACCCCATCCCCTCCCTCCCCCATCAGGTGTTCCCCCCATCCACCCCCTTTACTACCCTTTCCCCCCCTACATTCCCCTGTACTGGGGTTCAACCTTGTCAGGACCAAGGGCTTCTCCCTTCCACTGGTGCTCTAACAAGGCTACTCTCTGCTACATATGTAGTTGGAGGGTGTTACATTTTCTACATCATAGGGGTAAGGCATTAATTAGGTCACTGTAGGGTTTCCAGTACTCCTTAGTTATAACCCTTAGTAAACAAATCTTGACCAGATTGATTTAAATTCAATCCCTGTAACCCACAAGGTTTAAAAAGACTAAATGTAAATTTTTGGACAAATATGAAAAAAGATTTAACATGAATTTTATGAATAAAGCTTGCTCAGTAGATTCTCTTTCTAGATTAAAATAAATTAAGAATTGTGCACTTTCAGGATAACTGAAAGTTCATATTGTGTCATGATTAAACACAGATAAAGCAATTTATTTTCCCTTGATTGTTTAGAATACAATTTGTTGTAAAGGATAATCTCATGATTTATAATCGGTACATTTTTATTAAGTATTAGACTTTACCAGGCTTTTTTTTTCCAAATGGATTGGATATTTAGTAATTATCTTTTCTCCATTTAAGCTTCTTAATGCTTCATAATCCCTGCTCCAGAGTGACCTTTGCCAGGAGGTTGGCGGGCAGCCTAAGCGTGGACATTAGCATCAGAATATGTGTATCCCGGAGGCTCCCACAGATGGAGTCTCTTAAAAGTGTATTTCCCAGCTGCCTTAAGGGTTCCAATTAAAAGCGAATACTCTATGCTTCGAGCAGATGGACTTTCAATTGTCAGAGCAATTCTGCGTCTTTTATTTTTAAACATTTATTTGTCAAGGATGCATAAGTGTATGTGTCAGTACATGCACATGTGTGCATGCTAAGCATTTGTGTGGAAGGTAAAAAAAAACAATTTGTGGGCGTCGCCTTTCTCCTTCTACCTGGGTGTCACAGGTAGAAGCTCAAGTCCTGAGGCTTGTTAGCAAGCACCTTTTACTTGCTGAGCCCTCCTGCTGGTCCCTGAAAGCTGTTCTTGAAAACTGGAAATTCTGCACTCGAGACTTTTTGATTGATGTTGAGATAAATAGACTACAGACATTATGTACAGAGATACCCTTCTGAGTCAGATTCAAAGATTATCCTTGTGTGTCTCACTTCATCAACACTTGAAAAGGATGAACCATAGATGAAATGCCTTCCCACTAAGGTATTAATACAGATTAGTTAACATATAAACTATTAATTCAAGTTAATAAACTCTTTTGAAGTTTTCCAGGATGAAAACAGAAGGTTGGAATGAAGTAGTCCTTGTCTTACATCCTTACTTTGTTACTTCACACAGTGTGTTGTGGGCGTGTGTGTGTGTGTGTGTGTGGGGGGGGTGTTCTTCAAAGTGCACACTATACTTTTGAAGAGATTATTAGTTCTTAAGAAAACATTCCTTTATTTTTGTCGTGTTAAATATAGCATATTATAAATGGTGAATTAACCCATTTAGATTTCTACACCTAGATTCAGGATACAAAGTGCAAATCACTCAGACAGAAGATTTATTTCTTTGAGAAATAAGGGAAATTCTTCCACTAAAGCATAATTCATTGAACGCACAGGAAAAGGCAGGGAACAGGTGGAGATCTCTGAGCACACTGATTGTTATTCTTTCCAGGTCAGTAGGGGGACAGGTTTCCCTTTCCAGAAGGGACAGCAATAGAAGTGTTTTCTTAATTACAGCAACTTTCACTTTTATACAACTTTATAATATCAGTCTTACATTTGTCTTCTCACATAAAATAAAATCAGCTCACTACACCAGAAAGTGGGGACACAAGATGAGACATAGGGACTTGGACTCCGGCATGTTCATGGGCAAGGGTTAGGGTTAGGGTTAGGGTTAGGGTTAGGGTTAGGGTTAGGGTTAGGGGTGTGTGGCCTAGTGTGTTGGATCCCTAGAGGCTGTGATGGCTGTGACATATCTTCTCTACCAAGAAGCACTGTGGTCAGTGATCTAAACTAGTCCCATCTTTATGCAGAAAGACATGGGACCAAGTTGATCTTCTGTCAGGTAAGCTCAGCATAAAATGTGAGTAAAATGTTTTCAAGAAATGGTGAATAGCAGAGCCAGAATCCTGAAGTTAGAAATGAATAGGACTTTTATAAATGTATTTTTATTTTTTAATTTATGCGTTGTTGTTGTGTGTGTGTGTTTGAGAGAGTGTGAGAATGTATGTGTTGTGAGAGCTTGAGTATGTCTTAGTGTTGTCTTAATGTAAGTGTGTGTGTGTGAGTGTGTGTGTGTGTGTGTGTGTGTGTGAGAGAGAGAGAGAGAGAAAGAGAGAGAGAATATGTGAGTGTGTTGTCAGAGTGTGTGTGAGAAAGCATGTATGTCTGAGTGTATGAGTGTGTGTGTGTGTGTGTGTGTGTGTGTGTGTGTGTGTGTGTGAGAGAGAGAGAGAGAGAGAGAGAGAGAGAGAGAGAGAGAGAGAGAGAGAGAGAGACATGTATGAACGTATTCACAGAGAACAGCTCGGATCCTCTGGAGCTGGAGTTACTATTATCTCTGAGCTTTAAAAGAGCTCAGACTTTGAAAAAAAAAAAAAAAAAAAAAGAGCTCAGACATGTAGTCTTTAGCTCCCAGAATTATGCTTTAAGGAAACTGAAGACTTCCACTATGGCTGGAGCTGAGGATGTATAGGGTGGTGTTAGAAGACTTTGAAATGTGTCTGGACAAAGGGAAGTGCTCTTGGAAAAGAGGCCGCAGAGCTGCAGGGCCATGCCTTCTCCAGAACAAAAGGAGTGTCATGTTAAGAGTGGAGGGTAATATCTGGGGGATTATAAGTCAGACTGACACAAAATTCTATCCATAAAGCCTCTACTTTTAGTTCCCATATGCAGCCCTGCAAACATTAGTTTGAAGATAACTGACACACTCAGTTTTTCCTCCTCCGTGTAGGACTATGTCCAAAGCTTTCGTCAATACAATCTCCTTTTCCTGGAGAAATCCTACGTGTTAATTATCGAAGTTTTACCTGTGCTGCTGTGATAAAACCCCTTGATCAGATGCAGAAACTGAGGGCAGGAACGGGCTTGTTGTCTTACATTACCAGGTCACCGTCCGTCACTGAGGGCTGGCAGGGCAGAAGCTTAAGCAGGAACTTAGCCATGGAGGAACATGGAGCAGAAATCATGGAGGGGACCATTTGCTGCTTCCTTCCCTGGGTCTTGCTTACTTAAGTTTCGATAGCTTTCCTATATAGGCAGGACCACCTGTCTAGGGATGGCATTGCCCAAAACCGACTGGATCCTCCTGAGTCAATTAGTAGTTAACCAGTCCTCCATAGTCAGGTCCTCGAGACAATCTGATCTAGGAATTTCCTCAGTTAAAGCTTCTCCTCTCAGGATGCTCTTGCCTGTGTCAGGTTTACAACAAAGGCTAACTGGGCCACTAACATTGTTCAGTAAAAAGGGAAACCAAAGTGGAATGGAATGACCCAGATGCGAATACAGATGGCATGGGTCATGGTAGAATCTTGTTGCCTTTCATTTCTGATGGGTATCATTTCTTTAATTATAGAATTACAGAATCTTGGCATATCACTTCTTCACCTTGAGCTTAATATGCTCAGAGAGACGGACGTATTTTCCTAAGTAAAATCGACCTGCAGCTCTTCCTTCCCGTTATGTGTAAGTGAGACTTCACGTGCTCCTGTTCAGTGTCATGTTCCTCTTGCAGCACACCGTTCCTGTCCCTCAAGTTTGTCATGCATCTTACTTGTCACTTTAGACACTTGCTGCCTATCTCTGCTCACGTCACCTGAAAATTTAATAAGGCTGTTTCCTTTATCTTCATCCAGCCAGACACTTTCCTGTGGAACCGCGGAACGGGTTGATAAGAATATATTTTTCCCTAACTTCTTTTATTCAGCCAGACACAAATCTGCTCAAGTGTTTTCCAAACTGTTCTTTATCCACAAATGATAATAATAGCACAAAGAACACAGACAAATGCAGTGCAGGAATCAATTCAAACGATATGTGGGGTAGTGTTTATAACATCGAGTGTTGTAAATCCCTTTACAATGGCATCTTGAATGGCATCTTGAAATCGCCTCTTCTGATTCTTCAATTGTGTTTTACCCTTTTAATATGCTGTTAAGAAGGCACTTGTTAAACCTTTTCTGGCGTCAGCCTCGTCTCCCTTTGTTTTGCATTCTATGCAGTACGTTCTCTTCCTTCTGAGAATGATCCAGCCTTCAGTCTTAACTCTTCTCTCTTTTGGGGCTTCTTGAAGCCTATTGCAGTGTTTATGTCACCACCACAGTACTTTTATTTACTGAACTGTAATGTGTACAAACTAATTTCCACCTATATCTTCCTGTTAACTCTATGAGAACAACCATCTCTCTGTTGACAAGATGGGACCTCAGTGCTTATCCCTTGGCCCCATAGAGTTTCCATTGCTGAGAATAGACACCATTACCACAGCAACTCTTATAAAAACATATAAATGAGGCTGGCTTACACGTTCAGAGGTTCACTCTATTATCATCAAGGCGGGAAGTATGGCAGCATCCAGGCAGGCATGGTACTGAAGGAGCTGAGAGTTCTATGTCTTGATCAGGAGGCAGCCAGGACAAGACTGTCTCCCAGGCATTAGGAGGAGGGTCTCAGACCCCACTTGTAAAGTGAAACACTTCCTCCAACAAGTCGATATCTCCTAATAGTGTCCCTCCCTGGGCCAAGCATACTCAAACCACCATTCTTGGTTACATGGGTTGTCAAGGAGAAAACATGCCAGGCAGCAGCTGGCCTGGTGCAGGTACACAGTGATAGTCAGCCACTAAGTGGGTTGAAAACTCGAGTTCTCTCATCCAGTACTTACCCAAGTTCCTCCAGCCACCTCCCCATGTTAGTCATGTTGCTTCTTCAAAAATAAATACTCAAATATGTGGCATCCAAGTCACATATTTACCTCAAAAAGGGTCAAACACTACACCAAAAGCATCCATGTACAGAGATAAGGCTTGGGTCATAAGCACACGATGGTCTATGGGTCGTAGAACCTAGAACCATTGCTATTACCCACAGTGTAATTTCAGGGAAGAGAATTTGGCAAACGTCACTTCCAAACACAGAAAACAGGCACAATTTGATTTAACATTTTTTTCTTTTTAGAATAAGTCCTAATCGTTTACCAACCATATCGAATATCCCGATGGTATAATCACTGTGGAGAACATTGTAGAATAGCACATAGACCTTATTTAAAACCACTATAGTTTCACTTTCTACACTCTTATTCTTTCAGTTGAATCAGCCAGTTGTCATTAACACTCTCAATAGACAAGAGCTCTGTTTCAAAAGCATCTACCAATAATGATAACTTTGCCTTAACATACATTTTAAGCAAATGCTGGTTAATTTTTTTTTCTCATTGTTTCTGTAAGAGTTGGTTCACTTAATAATTCTTTGCAGTTTATTCCATCAGGGAAGATGGTCCCCTATCAAGGAGACGGTATGAATAATCAGGCTGACAGGAGGTTAAATTTGAGAATAGGGCTGCATTTACTAAACAAGAGATCTGTGACAATTTTAAGTAGCACAGGGCATAATGCTTGTGGCATATGAAATCTGAACATTTATTTATCCAAAGTGTCCTGTCTTAGTCACTGCTTTACTGCTATGAAGAGATACCATGACCATGGCAACTCTTATGAAGGAAGGCATTTAATTGGGGGCTGGCTTACAGTTTCAGAAGCTTTGTCTGTTATCATGGTGGGATCAAGGCTGCAGGCGTGACAGGAATACTGCTGGAGAAACAGTTGAGAGCTATATCATAATTCATAGGCAGAGAGAGAACGAGAGAGAGAGAGAGAGAGAGAGAGAGAGAGAGAGAGAGAGAGAGAGAGAGAGACCTTACCACATTCAGCCCTAAATGAAATGCCTAATCCTTCTAAGCCATTCAAGGAGTTCCACTCCCTGGTGACTAAGCACACAAATATATGCAATTATGGTAGTAATTCCCATTCAAACCACCACATGTTCTTTCTATCCCATTGAGACACCCCTGTGTGGATTCTACCTTAGTGGTACTCGAAGGATTAATAATGGGGAGAGTTAAGAATAATGCATAGAAAATTCTGGGTCAGAGTTGTAAGTAAACAGCTATTGTTTCTTGCTGGCAAGACTTCTATCGTTCAGCAAAGGTAGAGGCTGTTCAACTATTTATAAACAAAGAGAAAAATGTGAAAAACAAACAAAACAACACCCTCCCCTAAAGAGGCCCTAATGGGTTAGCTTCGACAATGCTTTAACAAGATACTATAGGGATTTTCACAGTTCCCAATGGTACTAGTTAGGGTTATCATGTAATGAAACACCAGGAACAAAAAGCAACCTGGGGAGGAAAGGGTTCCTTTTACTTAAACTTGCAGGTGACAGACCACCACTGAGGGAGGTCCAGGAAAGAAATCAAACAGGCAGAAACCTGGAGGCAGGAGCTAACACAGAGGTCATGGAAGGGGGATGCTTACTGGCTTGCTCATCCTGCTTTCTGATAGAACCAAGAACCACCAGGCAAGTGGTAACACCACTCCCTATGGACTGGGTTCTCCCCTGTCGATTACTAATTAAGAAAATGTCCTACAGGCTTGCCTTCAGCCTGATCCTATAGAGGAATTTTCTCAGCTGAAGTTCCCTCTTCTCTGAAGACCTTAGCTTATGTCAAGTTGACATTTGATTCTAGAGTCCAGGAGTGGCAATCAGAAAATTCTGAAGAATTTGTGATGAGTCAGGTGAACATGGCTGCTAGAGTTCCTTCCTAGGTGTCTTGACATCCTTTAGTCACTGAATGTTAAAAACCCCGATGTGGATTCAACTTAGGTTAAAAGAAAAAGTGTAGTTGGTCTTTATTTAGTTTCATAAACTAGGTCTCTAGTCAGTTCTTTGAGTTGAAGTCACTCTCTTATCTCGCATCTTGCTTGTTCTCTGTGCTGTTGTTGGGACTGGGAGACAGGGATGCTTTGCCTTGAAGTGACTCTACTGGAGTTCCATGCAGCTGTCTAGCGGGGCTAAATTTTAGCATTCAAGGCATTAATATTTGACTTCCGGTTTCCTGGAGGTTCTCCATCTGCTAACTGCTGCCAGTTGTGGAAGACATTGTTGGGGAACAGAATTCTTTCTACCAGTTATATTGTGTTTGGTTTAGAAGTTAGCAATCTGGGTTAAAGTGAAACACAAGAGATAGAAAGTAGATTGTGAAGATACAAATGGTGTAGGGTTGGGTTCATGTAAAGAAACCACCTCAGATGTTTTAAATTTAAGTAACTACCCCTTAAGCCTCCTTTATGGTGAATGGACAGCATAAACTCCATTTTTCTTCATTTAAGGGCCAGACCTGTTTTTGAAAAGAAGGCCATAGGCACCAGTTCCAGGAACAGAGCATGAAATCCAGAAACAAGGTCATACATTCCCCCTACTGCCTAAGAACAGCCTGGGGATAAACACAGAATGGGGAAATACTTTATCTCAGATTGGACCATCTATGCTGGTCAGCCTTTTTCATCCTATGATTAAACATTCATGACGTAGGAATGCAGACCATTGACCACCCGTCACCCCCTAGCACCCACCAGTGAAATTTTAGATTACCTAATCTTTTTAGAGAGTTATCCTAGCTCCCTATAAGGAGGACTGCACGCCTTTGCCTGGGGTTGCCATTTTAAGGAATGGCTAATCCCCACATGCTGAATGTTTCTGTAGGATAAATGCTTTTTGTTTTTGCATACTGAGTCTGGGTTATTTCTTCAGCGCTTTTTGAAGCCTTACAATGGGGCTGTTCAGTGAAGGGAAAGGAACATCAAAGGAAGTGGACGACAGTACTCAGAGGAGATGCGGCAAGTGGGGCGCACGGCTGACAAGTCAACTTACCTCAGCCTTATCTCTTCCTTGTAAAATGAGTTCTGTCACAGCTTGAAGTTCTATCTTCTACAATGTAAAAGTAATGTAAGCAATAATATTTAGAAAGAAGATAGATATCCCAGGTATAGGATGAGCAAAGAGATTATAAATTTCACCTGAAATGATACAGCGGCAACGGGTATGGGCACAG
The DNA here is from genome assembly GCF_011064425.1 of Rattus rattus. Classification (NCBI taxonomy): domain Eukaryota; kingdom Metazoa; phylum Chordata; class Mammalia; order Rodentia; family Muridae; genus Rattus; species Rattus rattus. The sequence continues at coordinate 47,030,162 of NC_046168.1, read as the reverse complement.
GAAAAACGATGGCGCATCTAAAGGTGTTCACAGCCTCATTCCTGGAACCTGGAAACAGTTTACAGGGCAGGAAGAAACTAGGGTTGTGCACGAGATTAAGTGCGGAGACCAAGTAGGTGAAATTAATGTGAGAACACGCCTCCGACACACTCGCCAGATTCCCAGCGGCCTCAGAAACGGAACAGGAAGCAGAAGAGCCACAGAAGTTCTGATGTGTGGGAGGCACCTGCCATGACAGTCCCGTCCGGAAGTCAGGGAGGGATGACACCCACCAAGCTGCACGTGGCCTCCAGGAGCTGCATTGGGTGAGAAGTGAGCTCTCTCTCAAAGCTTCCCAGATGCTTTTCTTTAGTCCTGTGAGACCTACAGTAAAAAGGCAATGCGGTTGGTTTGTGCTTTTACATCCAGCGAGCTCGTGATACCTTTTACAGCGAGTGCTTATTATCTTGAGGTCTTATCAACGTTGTGATCATATCGTTATCTGTTCAGTGTTTCTCTGCAACACACACCGCTATCTTCCTCTTGGAACTCTCTGCTTCAAGCAGAGTCTTCTGACCACTCAAGCTGGCACCCATGCTTCCATCAACCCGGTAGGAGGTTATGGTCCTCTAGACCAGGAGAAAGGGAGTGAAATAATAACCTTCGTCTGAGGTTTTGTTTTTGTTTACTTCTTTGTTTGTTTTTGCTTGCTGCATTCAGCAATAGGCGGTAACTTTCCATTTCTGTTTTTCTACCTACAACAGTGAGTTTCTGTTTCTCTGAGCTCAGCCCCTTTCCCATGACAAGAAGTAGGTCTCTCTTCATTTGTCATAACACAAATAATTGGGTCATTGGGGCACCTGCTCTTACCCCAGTCAGTGAACAATCAGGGAGAGAAGTCCAATCCCAGCTACAGGAGGAACATGCAGATACCAATGTAGTACTGGAAAGGAGGAGAAAAAGGAACTACATCAGGCAGGAAACGCTAAAGCCAAGTACAAACTCCCCAGAGTCTGTACTCTGGGATATGGGAGATATGGGAGTCTTTTCTCTACCCCAGAGATCCGTAAGGCTTCCGGATAAACACTTGCGCTTTGAATAGGGCCGCTTCCTCTTCTTTAAATTCTCCAACTGGTAGAGAACTCCACATCTACCCATTCCTTCATGCCATGCATTACGTTTAGATATGAAATATTTTTTTAAAATTTTTACATGGTATCCACACTTGGGCACCAGCTCTCTTGTTTCCTGATGTGTATCTGCAGCCTTATAGCACTGATCTCATAGCTGAGTGCTAAGTATTTGCTAATCAAAATGAGATTAGCATATGTTTACATTAATTCTTCTTCTGAGCTCCTGATTTATGTTTAATTATTATAATAAAAAGCATTTCTCCACTTTAATTTTAAAATTATGTTTTGCTGTTCTTGTATATATGAACATCAAATCTACGACCACTTGGTTATATTCTTCATTATTGGCACTGAGATTTCAAATGGCATGAAAATTGATGTGTAAATAATTTAGAAAGAAATTTTACCCTTTTTCTAGGCTGTCTTCCTATTAAATATCACACGTGCTTTTTTTTTTTTTTTTTTTTTTTTTCCTGGAGCTGGGGACCGAACCCAGGGCCTTGCGGTTGCAAGGCAAGCGCTCTACCACTGAGCTAAATCCCCAACCCCTCACACGTGCTTTTAATGAAATATCCTTTACTCTATTGGTAGATTTCATATATTTAAAAATGCTTCCTAATATAAGGTACCTTTAAAATGGTGCTTTATTTTGTAAGCTGCATTGAAAATTAAATTTTTATACATATACCACCAGAGAATTTTTTTTGCTGACATATGGCAGGAATTTTGACTATTTTTTCTTGGCTATAGTTGCATAATTAAATGTTGTGTGTTTTGGAGTTTACTTTCAATATATGCTATAGAATTTTTAGAAGGATTAATGAAGTAGCACAGTCTATTTTTACATGTTGTAGATGGTTAATATTTACTATTTGTCTTTCCCTTTGACTCCCTTTTCTTCTTATTAATTGACATACAATTGCCTCCAAGAACAATTATAGATCAGCCCCGATTATAGATCTTGTTCTGTTTCAGTTATTTCTACTTTGCCTAGACTGCCACAATGATGCTTTGATTGTGAGCCTAGCCTTTAGTGGCTGAGCCATTCTTTCTAGCTCATATTTATTGATTTTTGTTTTGTTTTGTTTTGTTTTGAGAGACAGGGTCACTCACATTGTTGTGTGAGTTCATTCATAGTGTTGTTCATATGGGTGTAGGGTTGACCTCTTGGGATTGGATAACCCATAAGGGCTCATTCCTGGAGAAGACTGATTCTCTCTCTCAGCAGCCATTAATTAATCCCCTGTAGCTCTTTATCTGGGCTCAGGACTTGTGAGACTTTTGCTATCCGAACTGGCAGTGTCAGTTGGAGTTGTTGTTTCCCAGATCTTTTTTAGGCAACAATATTGTTGAGATTTCACGGTGGCAGCTTCCCTGTCTTATCTCACAACAGGCACCCTAATTCTGGGGGATGACCTTTCACTCCTCTCCTGAGGTGCTCCTTGAGCCTTGGGTGTAGGATTGTGTAGTTGAGGTGTTGTTTGGGGTTGGGTTCCTCGGTCAATTGTTCTCTACATTTTGAGGAGTTGTCAATTTATGTGACGATCTCTGTCTGGTGCAGAAAAAAGCTTCCTGGATGAGACACGAGAGCTGCCCCAACTTTAGATGTAGGATAAGTCTTAATTAGCCTGGGTTAGGGAAGTAGTAGAAGTTGGTTCTCTTCTAGGGTATGTGGCCTCGACAGTTACTGGGAGTGGGCCTGGATTTACAATACTTAGCATGAGTCCTTCCTACAGAGTAGGACTTCAGTTTAATTTGATGACTATTGGTTAGCAGGATATAAGTGGACCTATTTCCCCTTTGGGGATGTCTTACCATACTGGTTACTGTTCTGCATATCCATGACTTCTTGTTGGGGCTACTGGCTTTTGTTTGTGTTTTCTTGCATAGCTCCTTCTGGAACCAGGAGAGGTTGTCCCCAGGCAGCAGAATATTTTTAATTTCTAATTTAGGCTTACGAGTATATTACATAGAGTTTTGCATATGTCATAGGAGCTACAGTAGAATTCTAGTTTCTGTCACTTTTATCTGTTCAAGCAATGTTGACAATATAAAATAAGTTGAAAATATTTTTTTATTATTTTCAGAGTTCTATGGTCTCCCGTACTCCTGTCCTTTGTGTATCTCAGAAATTTACACAAATTTGTATTCATCTCTTTGAGAACACCAAAGGGCTATCTTATTTCAGTGACTCTAATACTCATTTTTCCTCCAACTTTGGTACATTTTTATAGACAAGAAGGAAGAGAAATGCCTACTAAAAATGAATAAAAATATTGCTTTTCAATACTTTCCCCTTTATATATTAAAAGCTGTTTAGAAATATTAAGGTACAGTTTATGATGATGATGATGATGGTGATGGTGATGATGATGATGCATTTGAGACAGGCTAGTCTTACAGTCATGATGTGACCACTGACAACCTTAAGTTCCTGATCCCTCTGCATTCATCTTCCTGATACTGGGGTTATAGGTGTGTTCCATCATGCCCTTATGATGCAGTGCTAGGAGTCGAACCCAGAGCTTTGTGCATGCTACTCTTAGAACAGTTTTTAAAAAGTTGCTATTCATAAATTATTTATGTGCATAAAATAAATATGTTTTTCCTAAGCTTTCTTCACACTCAGAACTCTATTCTTCTGAAACTCCTTCAGGCTCCAAATCATTCTTGTATACCTGTTGTCACCTTGCAAGGACTTTGATGAGGTCGGTCTGTCAGTGGAGGCTCCACTGTTGTGAGGATTTGATTTCTCAAGTGCTGAGAAAATTCTGTAAGTCGTGCTCTGCACACAGCTTGCCAATAATTGCATCAACCTAGGCTGTGAGTTTAGGTATCTCCCAGCTTCAGAGTTTCCAAAGCAGGGGAGTTCGGGGGGTCAGTGTGGACAAAACAGCAATTGGGTTCTCTTTTCTGCACCCTCCATAGCTAAACTATAGGCAAGTGGCTTTAATTACATTTAAAACTATTTATGTTTTCTGTTTACCCATTTGTTTCTCTCCGGTTCATTTCCACAGTCACTCTTGGCCCAAGGTCACTCAAGACTTTCATAGGGATGACCAGCTAACTCTCAGAGTGGTCTCCATGCCCCCTTTTGTCCCTTAGGATTTTGCTTTTACATGTTTTCTCAAATTCCACATTTTGACCTTGAGCCACTGTATAATGTACTCCCTCCCAGATGCCATCATTGACTGATGTGTGCCAACTGCCTCCAAATCTCAAGCATGCTTTCCTTGAATCCCTGACATCAGCAACACATTCTTAAGCTAGGGTGTCAGCGTAAATGTCATTGCTTCGTAGACAGCTTCCCAATCTTTCTCCTAACTTGTTCACTGCTCTAGTTATTCTGTAGTTCCAAGTACATTCACTCCAAGAATAGACTGTGGTGGCATTTCTCATCTTGTACTTTCCCTAAGCCAACTTCCTTTTGTCTTATGTCAGGAATATCAACTGGACATTGTCTTCTTCTCTTCAAGCTCTTTCCAGCCTTACCATCTCTGCCAGGGCCTGCTTAGTATATTTTGTCCCAATATAGTTGCCTGGTGCTAAAATTTTCAGAATCACAGAACACACAAATTATTCTATCTGCTGCATACATTGTGGTTTTGTTTTCCTTGGTGTTAAAGAAATAATTGCAATTTAGGTTAGGTGCCTTCTGAACTCAGTTTGTCCCCTCCCTTGCACCAGGAGGTGAGGAGCTGATGTTGTGCATGGCTCCTAAATGTGTGAGAAACTAGGTTTGTAAAACTGACAAATGAATGGAAAGCATGCTTACATCTCAGAGTAATATAAGGACAACTTTTAAAATACCTGTATGAAAACAGACATCGTAGACTTAGGAAGCAGCCCATGCCCAGCTAAAGGTAACATTAAATTGCCTTGGTGAGAGGGAGTCATTAGTGCGTGATTTGAGTCTCTCTGTGTTTTCCATTTGAATTATGAATACCACTCTGACGTTTAGATCTACAGGCTGCGTGGGAGGAGCACATGGTAACAGGCAAAGCTTCATACAGACTCTGTTACTTTCTCCGGGTGACATTATCCTTGGGAAGGATACCATCCCAGCATCAGTTACCAACATTTCGACATCCTAGCGTCCTTAAGGACTGGTGAGATGAGAGCTGGGGCATGATTGAGATGTTATAGGGCACAACAAATCTTGTCTTCAATCAGCTGTGACCTGAGGGGAGCTCTTTAGAGTTGAGTGATGAGCTGGTGCAGGAATGTTGAAGACTGTGTGTAAGTGTGGGACTTAGGTGGCGTGGGAGGCTTTGCGACACACAAGTGGCTGTTATCTGCTCTGGGAGAGCTAAGCTACCTTCAGGGCATCTTAAATCAGCCAGGTTTTAGGGAGGATAGAATAGAATAATCTGTTAGCATAGCTTCAAGAGGTGAAAGGGTGTTGGATAGCAATTTTCCTTTGAATTGATACATTCTGTTTTGGATCGAGGCTCCTTATGACTTGGGAAGTAAAACAAAACTTACAAGGCTCAGGAGGTAAACAAAATTTACAACAATCAGGAAGTAAATACCTCACAATTTCCTGAAATTTGCAAATCTCAAAAGGCTCTGGGAAAGTCGTATACATAGTGAGGATCCCCTGAATAGGACACTCTGACCTGTCAAGCTGTCTGCAGGTTCCTCAGGGTGTTCAAGGGATGCAGCTCTTGAGACTCATCACCCATGCTGGGTGTTGGAATTTGCTTTCTTTGCTGTGATACATCATTGCCCAAAGCCTCCGGGAGAGGAAATGCTTTATTTGGCTTATAGCGAAATGCCACAGTTAGTCACAAAGAGAAGTCAGGGCAGGAACTCAGAGGTAAGGAGCAATGCAGAAGCCATGGGGGAGTGCTGCTTACTAACTTGCTTTCCATGGCTTCATCAGACTGCGTTTGTATAGAACCTGCTAAAGATCATATAAGTGAGCTGAACCCTCCCATATCAACCCTTAACCAACTAAACATCCCTCAGACTTGCCTACTGGCCAATCTGATGGAGGAAATTCTTTAACTGATGCTTCTTTTTGCATGACTCTAGCTTGGGTCAAGCTATTGTTTTGGAGATGCAGCTGCCTTTGGGCGATCCATAGTTATGTCAGTGACCCCAATAAACTCACCATCTCACTAAGTTACACTTCAATGCGATTGTTCCTGTGGTCTGTCATTAGTACTCTCTCCATGGTGAACAGATGTTTGTTCCAGTCTCCCTAGGGAAAGCCACATAACCTTGTCCGCAGCTGTTAGAAAAAGGGCACCTGGAAATCACGACAGGAAATCCATGAAGCTGAGTAGGCCAGTCATAATTAAGAAGGACTTTCTCCCCTGTGTCTGTTTCCCAGACTATTTTCAAACAACTCTCTGAACACATATAGGTCTGTGTGTATAATAAAATCTGACAGGTGGTTAGTGCATAGAATGTGATAGGTTGCTGTTGGCAAGTCTCCCTATCTTGACGGCTTTCCCCAGTGCTTCTGTGCCTGTAGAAAGCCTTTGCTGCTCAGCCTGGAAGGCAGGAAGCCACTGGGACTGTCATGTAGGCTGTACGTGGTAGATCAGTTCAGGATCAAGGTGCATTGCATGTGTACTTGAGAAATCACTAACAGTGCCTTGAGCTGGTTTTCTTCTTCCTTGGTAGGTTGGCCCTGGAGACTGAGACTGTCATGCCCAGACATTGAGAATTCTCTGGTATGTCACAGATGAGTCACTGTGGGGGCAGGTGCACCTGGGAAGCAGGGCCTGCTTATAGACAGGAGGGAAGGCTGATGCTGGAATAACAGACCACAGGGGCTTCCCTGTCAGCAGGAGATACGAGGCTTTCATGGGAGTCTAATAACTAATAACGGATTAGGTATTCTAATCGTCCTGTATTGTCCTCTGTATTTTCCTGGCCCTACATGTGTATATACTTATGCAAGTAACATAATGTACCTCATGTGCCCTGGGGGCAGATTTCTTTCCTTGCTGATGCTTCTATTACTGTTTTAATAAAAAAAAAGCCAGTTTAATCCTTTTCTAGTGTTTACTCTGGTGAATCTGCTTATAAGGATCCTATCCTCTCTCCATGCACCTCCCTTAGATCCACAGATCTAGTCTGGGGTCCCATTTGCCCAAGGTTTAAGGTCAACAATTAACAAATGGGATTTCATAAAAGTAAAATAATTTTTCACAGCTTAAGAAATAATCAACTCAGTGAAGAGGAGTCCTACAAAATGGGGGAGGATCAATGTCTGCTGTACACAGGACAGAGGGCTAACACAGAAAATAGTGACTAATTCAAATAATGGTCCTGAACAGAGTCCTCAAAAGAAGAAAAAGTGCTTGAGAAGTATCTCAAAAATATTCGTTTTTTTTTTCCTAAAAATTAGGGTGGTGAAAAATCAAGATTCTATTTTACTGCAGTCTGAATGGCAAAGATCAATCAAAGAACCAATAGCAAATGCTGGAAGGGTTGTGAGACAATCCCACTTTTGGTGGAAAGGCAAACTGCTTCAGTTGCTCTGGTAATCAGTATGGAGAATTCCCAGATGACGCGGGCACACCACATCTTGACATCTGCCCGAAGTACACCCTGTCCTTCAGATACCTGCTCAGTTTTGTTAGTTGATGTTCTATTCACAGTAGCCAGTAACTGGAAATGACCTGGAAGGCCTTCTACTTTGATCAAGTAATGAACATGTGGTATGTCTACACTACAGGATGCCATTCGGCTGGGAAGAAGACTAGAACCATGACATTTGCAAATAAATTCATGGAAGCATCACATGTTCTTTCTCCTTCGAGGTTCCTAACTCCAAATCTTTAGTTGTGAGAAAGAAGTGAAAAGGACCATCATAGTTTGGGGGTGGGAACAATAGAGCAGGGAATAGCAGGGTAACGTTGATCTGATGTGGATATGGGAAAATTGGGTGTCAGTTAGGCATGGGAGAAGGGGATACAGAAGGAGGGTTGAATAACAGTAAGGGTGTCTGAACAAATCTTAAGGATTTTTACTTTTAGATACCCACCTAAATATAGCTACAATGCATGTGTGTGTGACTGTGTGACTCTGTGTGTGTGTGTGTGTGTGTGTGTGTGTTTTAAATAAAGATTTAAATAAAACTTCCCATCTGAGGTCTCTCCAAAAGCAACTGATCATTTAACAAATCCCTGACACCAGACATGAGAATTCCTCTCTTGAGTTGTTGCTCAGGGTTGTCTAAGCAACTCCCAAAATATTATAGGCTATTGTTTGCCCCGAGTTGCTCTCACAGTGGTCCAGGTTAAGGCCCTGTTGCAGAAGGCATCATGCACTTTCAGACATGGGCTCAGAGGTTTCTTCCGTGGAGCTGACCTGAAAGCTGCATCCATGACGATTAGCTTTACGGTACCAGAACCGCGATGAAGCACATGGACGGCCAGCATGGTATGATAACCCCAAGAGTACGACGATGGCACATACCTTAGGAGTAATCATCAGCTTTCTTATTGGACGTAAGATCTGCTCACCGAGAGGGTTATCGTGCCTGGTACGGGAAGCACAGGCAGCCACTGAGGGCCAGTGAAGGAATGTGACCATTACCTTGTTTAGCCGGTATAATCTCTAATTTCTAAATGTGTCTTTACCCACAGTAAATGCAGTCCTCACCCCGCATCCAGGAAACTTCTTTTTTTAATAGATAGAGGCCGTTACAGAAAACCGCAGCCAACCAAAACGCGGAGTCGTGGAGCTCAGTCCCTAGGGATACATCTACGACACAACTCTGCAACTGAGGCCCAGGGACTGCTGTGGAGGAGGGGGCTGAGAGATCGTAAGAGCCAGAGGAGTAGAACATTTGCCGTGAGACCGTCTCCTAGTAATGTCAGAAGTTATATCCATAAAGTTTCCCTAGGTTCCCCCAGGGGCGATCACATCAATTGGGTATGTAATCACAAAAAATAAAGCTGAAGAACCATATTCATACAAGTGACATCTATAAACTGAACAGGTCTTACTTATATATTTAGGAACATATATACCCAAATGTGCATATAACAACAATTCATGAAAAAAAAAGAAAGCTTGAATTTGAAGGAGAGTAAGACTTGTTAGATGGGATGTTTTGGAGGGAGGAAAAGGGCAAAATGAGGGAATTCTTCTCGAAAAGCAAATTAATAATTTAAAAAGAAAATAATCTTGTGCTATGAGCAGAGCTAGAAAGCATTAGATTAGTAATTGGGGGAACACAAATAGAGACAACAATGGAGTCAGACATCTGCCATGGTACTGGCTAATGCTCCTGTTATTTTTTAATGATCATATAAGTAAGAAGCCCCGTTTTTATTTTTCTAACTTGTTTCCATGAGGGTTTTTTTTTTTTTGAATCTGTTAGTTGCCTCGTCTCTGTTAATTATGTGCACCTGTGAACAGTTTGGGACTTGCGTTTCCACTTTGTGGTATCTGTTGATGAAAAGACATTCCAGGTGAATGTGGGTGAACTTATCCCTTTTTTTATTTTAGGTGGGTGCCTTTAGTGTGGTAAGAGAAACTGAGGTTGCAACAATCCTCTTTCCTGTTTGCACTGACATTTTACTGGTTTTCCATCTTTAATAGGGTCCTTAATCATCTGGGCCTGACTTTTATGTCTGCTATGAAGTAAGGGGTCAGTTTTATATTGTTTCCAACATGGCTTACTGTGTGTGCATCTCTGTGTGTGTGTGCACATATGTATATATATGTATATATGTGTGTTTATGTGTGTGTCTATATGTATATATGTGTGTATATGTGTATATATGTGTATGTGTATGTATGTGTGTATGTGTATATGTATGTGTGTATGTGTATATGTGTGTATGCATGTATAGATATGTGTGTGTATGTATGTGTATATGTGTGTATGCATGTATAAATATATGTGTGTATATGTGTGTGTATGTATGTGTGTGTGTGTGCGTATGCATGCATGTGTGCATAAATTAGAGGACATCCTGCAGGGGCTTGTTCTCTTCTCTTTCCAGCCCAGGTTGTCAGGTTTAGTGGAAAGTGCCTGTACCCTCTGAGCCATCTTGCTGTCCCCAAATTAGCTTATTTATGACTGTTCGTAATCTGTGATCTCCACCCAGTCTCACTTCTTGATGGAATATTCAAACATTTGATTTATACTGCTGTAGCAATCACATGTTTTCTATTAAATATACAGCTTTGTTTCTCCTACCAAGTTTTGAGTTATAGGGTGAGAGAACTATGTCTTCTTGTTTATTTATATCCTTTAAAATAGTGTGTGCTTATTAAGTAAACAATGAATTATGTTCAGCTGAGTCTCTAATACCCCTGGTACTGAAGGGAACAATAATGCTGAAAGACTTTTTTATCGAGCCCCCTTCAGAGCTAATGTCTGCATTGTCTGTTGTTCTATACGGAATGTCTTTTGCTATTTATCTCCAGTCATGCAGTGTTGTTCAGGAAGTTGGCAGAGCTAAGATGTGATAAAGTACCCAAGTGTATGTTCTTGTTTACTTTAGTCACAAATTATTTCCCAGTATAGTTCTACAGATAATCAGCAGTAGATCATATTAAAACGATGCAAGTGTAGAGAGGCATGTTATACCCAGTCAACTTTCAAGTGGCCTGATCTAAGGGAATAGCGTTTGAGAGAGTTATAAAAAGTTGGTGGAAGAAAGACTAGGTTGTTTTGTTTCTTGGTTGGCTGGGCACAAGAATGAGGGAGGAAGTAAGCCCTCCTACACCAGGTGGGAGAAACAAAAAAGTCATTTACTAAGGTATGAAGCCTTGGAGAAAGAAAACATGGGGAGATGTTTGGGTTTTGGCATTTGGTTTAAAGGTAACTCTGGAGCACCTGAGTGAAAGTCTCTATAGCATTGATTAGACAGGACTGTGCTGAACTCGGGTCCTGCCCTGAACTCCTGTCCTGCCCTGAACTCCTGTCCTGCCCTCCCACTCTCAAGTCCCATTCTTCAGCATCACACACTGGCTTCCTGGTTCATCTTACCCTGAACTCAGACTTTCTGTCTGCATGGGAGCTCCCAGAGCCTCTTGGACCCTCAAGAAGGCTTTCTTTGCCCATCCCTTCCCCTGCCCCAAATGCAAGCCCTCTGCTCAGTTTAATATTATCACCTGCACCAATTTTCTGTGGCTTTGTGAATCTACAGATCACCTTCACTTGAATGCTCACTGATGGTTCTGAGCCTTCCACAGTCATCGAAAGCAGTGCCCTGTGTGGCTATGGCAGGCTCATCAACATTTATCAGTGAGTTATGCATGCGGCCAGTCACTCCTGAGTATTTGCTGAGTCAATAAAGGAGCAATAAACGAACAAGCCAGCCTGGATACGGAGCTGTCTGTGTCTGTGTGGCTGTGTCAGAATTACCCATCCTCAGAAAGTCTTTTAACAAAAGTCTTTGAGTTTCGGTTTTCTTATCTGTAATGTGGAAATTGAATATGATATTTAAGGAATAGGAAGACTTTAATACACACTCACACACACGCACACACACACATCACACACATCCAGCAATGCTGGAGACTGAACTTTGAACTTAAAGCTTGTAGGAACTCATACAACCTCTGAACTATACACCCAGCTTCAAATATAGTATATTGTTAATTGTCCTAGTCCACTATTGTACCAGGCACAGCTGCAGTTGGTTATTCTACACTGGGTAGATACACATGTATGTATCCTGTGAGGTCAGCAGTACATCACTTAGACACACAGGAAGGTCAGTTGAAACTCATCCTGCTCTGGAAAGATTCTTCACTTTGCGCTGCTGCAAAAAAGATTTTGGACTGGATTTCTGTTTCTTCACCATCACGTTCTATAAATCATCTCTGATCCCTTAAATTAAAAATATTTAAAAAATAAAAACAAGAGTCATGACTAAACACTCTACCATTTTCCAGATGTGGTGATGCTACACAAAGATACGCTGTAGAAGAAACAAAGCAAGGAGGACAAAGCCAGTCCCCAAAACACGCTCCTTGCTCACAAGAAGCTTAGAGATGGGAGTGGGAAGAGATATGAAAGAGAAAAGTCGCCTCGCAGAAATGACAGATGAAAAGCTTGAGGAGAGACGACTCTGAGGAAGCTCCTTTCCATTGGAGCTGAGGTGTGAGGTGGCCAGAAAGATGGGCCCTGAAAACGATGCTGATGGGAGTAAGAACTCAGCACCTGGAAAGAACTGAAGGCCTGAGTGGAGGCAGATACCACTCTGAGTGGAGGAGGACCAGACAAATGAGGCTGGGTTGTTAGTCAGTGGTCTGAGGGCTTAAGCATGATCTGGTATCAAATAAAAATAGCACAAAAGTACATTCTTGATAGGGAATTATCTCCATCATACTCCTCCCTGGTCCACATCAAAAGAGATTGCTCTAGATTTTCCCGAAAGACCTAGTTTTTTTTTTTTTTTTTTTTTTTTGTTGTTGTTTTTTTTTTTTTTTTTCTTCTGATGTGGCAGGTAACTGCATTTCTGAAAGCAGTATAAAGGTTGTCTTTTAAGTGGGATAGGTGAGACCCTGAGATGCTTCATCCTTAGGCTTGCCCTCCCTACAGACTTCCAGGCAGATTCTCTGCCTCCATATTCATATTCATTCCCTCAGTCAGACAGAAGCACTGTTGTAATTATCGCCGGAGTAAATGTCTATGAAGAGAGCAACCTTCTCCAGTCTTGGAATGCTTGCACCTCAGAGCAAGATTTCTGTATTTAAAACTTAAGCCATACTTTTATTAAGAGCAGATAACAACTTAGATACACCTTTGTTTTTTTTCTCCAGAATAATTGTTCCAGCATGTACATTGGCATCAGACTGGTCACTCTGCAATTTGCAGACAGGGTTTAAATCTATACACAGCACCTGCAAAAAAAAATATACTTAAAGTAGCTTGGGTCTCACAGATTGAGGGGAGAAGATCCGTGCTTCCTTTCTGAAGCTTGACAGATCTGTCTTCACTGCAGGGATGCACACTTGACTTGATCAAATACAGTTCCTATTCCCCCAACTAAAATTCTTACCCTTATTTCCCAACTACTTTTCACTTTCATTTTTCATACTCTCAGTCTTTTTAAAGACCTGTAGAGTTCACTAACTACATATGTGTATTGGAGCATGGGTAGCCTGTGGAGCTATATATTCTTGAAGAAAACTGACTAACTCATGTCTAGCCATCAATGGCCAACAAGCCCTTCAGGTATGAACTTCATGACTCCACCCCCATGCTATGATTTTGTCTCGTTTGGTCTTGTGAGAATCCCCTGCATGAAGACACAGTGTATAGATGAGCTTTTCATCTAGTTATTGGTATCAGGCATGAGTTCTGTATTTTTGGAAGTGATCAAAAATCACGTAACAAGCATGGCATTATTTATATCAGTGGGGGCTTCTTTTCAGGCCAGTTATTGGCACCATAGAACCATAGAACCATAGAAACTGATAAATGGATAATAAAAACGTGGCGCTCACGTACAGTGGAATACTACACAGTTGTAAAGAAGAAAAGAGATTCATAGGTGTGTAGTTGGAGTAGGAAACAATTATTCTGAGTAAGGTAAACCAGACACAGAAAATCAAACCCTATATGCTACCTCTCCTATGTGCATGCTACCTCTGACTCTTTACATATATTTGTTTAAATTAGAGTATCTAAAGAAATCATGAAACTAACAAGGGCTATGGAGTGGGCTTCAGGGAAAGTGGGATAGATACAGCCTGTATGGAAGGTAGAATGGTGACTAATGGGACAGAAGGGATGGCATAGGGAGATGGATGTGAGAGCAGGGGGAGGAGCAAGTACAGAGGGAGGGGGTAACTCGTGCAAAAGAACTTTGAAAATGTCTCCTAGAAACCTACTGCTGTAGAAGCTTCCTGAAATATATCTTGTACATCTACACATACAAAAGGTGTTTAATTGGAGTTACCCTATGATGGGGGCGGGGGGGATGCCACTCTCATATACCTCAAGCTATCAATTAAAAAGTCCAATGCTAATTGCCGCACATGCCTTTCCAGGTGTTATTTGGTAGACACCCCCACACACACACACACACACACACACACAGACACACACATACACACACAGACACACACACATACACACACACACACACACACACACACACACACAGACACACACATACACACACACACACACACACACACACACACACACACACACACACACACACAGACACACACATACACACACACACATACACATACACACACATACACACACACATACACACACACACAGACACACACACACACAGACACACAGACACACACATACACAGAAACACACACACACACACACAGACACACACACACACACACACACACACACAGACACACACAGACACACACACACACACACACACACACACACACACACACACACACACATACACACACACACACACACAGATACACACACACATAGACATACAGACACAGACACACAGACACAGACACACACACAGACACACACCCACAGACACACCCACACACACATCCACAGACATACATACACAGACACACTGACACACATACAGACACACACAGACACACAGACAGACAGACAGACACACACACACTACAGACTGCTGCCCTTCATTGCCATTGCTTTCTTCTTCTTTTTTTTTTCTTTTAATTTCCGGAACTCAGTGGTAAATTCCCATTGCTGAAAACACCACATCCTCGATTCATAGGAAGTCGGAATCCCAAGCTGCAGTCATCTGGGAACATCACCTTTACACGCATTCGCATTGTCACATTTGCTTTTGTTTTATAGTGTTGTGGTCTATGGGTGTATTTTGTGTGTGTGCATGTGCTACAGATACACAGGCCTGCGTGTAGGCCGGGGATGAGCATTGAGCGCCCTAGCCCGAGGCTCACTTGCCTCCTTAATTTTGAAGATGAGGTCTGTCACTTAACCCGGTTGGAGTCATTTGGTATTCCTGTATTTATAGGTAACATCTCATTTGCCGTTTCAGTCTGTCCCAGTTGGCTAGATGGGTTGGCCTGTGAGCTCCTGGAACCTACACCAGGGCTGGATTTATAGGAGTGTGACAACTCCTGGTACTGGATGTTGGAACTCAGCTCTGGAGCACTTTACCCAGGGAGCCATCTCCCTAACTCTGGGTAGTGGTGCTTTCTGCAGTGAATTTACACTCGTTACTACGAGCTCAGATTTACACAGCTCATTTGCAAGGAAATTGGAATAACTTCTTTCTTCTCAGGAATATGTCTTCCTTTCGGTGTTTTGCACACCCTATAGATAAAAAAGAGGCAATCCCGATGACATAGTGCCAAACCATTTCATAGCGAGGGAACGCACACGAGAAGTCCCCACCGAGGGCTAACGTGTTAAGCAAATGCCTGCTCTATTTTTAAAGGAGAACAGACAGAATGACTAAATGGATGCTGCCGAGACCAAGACATATTATACACAAAAGGCTCCAAATGCTTCACATAGTTTCCCGTGTTTCTGTATTCCTTACTATCAGGCACATTCTGTGCTTTTTAACTAGCAGATTAAAAGCCAACAACACAGACTGGTATTTTTGAAGGGGGGGGGGAGTGAGGATTAAATGTCATCATCCTAGGGAACATAAAAAAAAAAAAGCAAGGGTCAGTTTTGAGATAAAGATGTGCATTTCAGTATGCATGGTTATGCTTAGTTATAGGTCATGCCAACAGCCATGATCAACTTTAGTCATATCTCTCTACTTACATCTCTTATCTATGCTGCTGAGTAGGATACCGTTCTACTCTCTTTGGTGGAAATAAGCAAGAAGCAATGAACTATGGTTTGTTATGTCATATATATACATATATATATATATATATGTATATATATCAGGAAAATCACTTAAGATAAAGCGATAGTTCTTTTTGACACAGTTGATACAATTTTGTCATGATTCTCCAAACAAACCATTCTTGGAGATAGGAGAGTGGCTCATTGGGCTCAAGAAGTAAACAAACTTCAAGCAATGTGGAAATTTACAAGATCCACAGCCTCCTACGCTCCCTGCCCCATTTATAAACTGCAATCCATATTTGAGGAGGAGAGACCCTTCTGGATCTTTTCAGAGTTGTGGGAGGGACCTTCAGAAACAAAGCTGTTGTGAGTTGTCACCCACACTGAGGTGAATTCTTCAGTGAAGCTCTGGGTTGGAGTCACCCACACTCCTGTAACACAGCACCCATGCTCTTGTAAGTAACCCCAAGAAACTCATGGATTCACCAAAATAGACGATAGTGAATCATTTGTTTGGTTTATGGTCAATTCTGTTTCTGGGGTGAATAGAGATTTGTACATGCCTTCCCAGGAAAAGTCACAATAATGCATATGATAGACAGATGTACAAATGGAAGCTGGTGATTCTTTGGGAGGTGTGATCTGTATATACAGGGGCCACTGCAATCCAGTCTGTGGTCGGATTTCAGACATGTCCTCCAGATCTAGGCCAGGGGTTCCAATGCTGCAGCAAGATGCTTGAGTCCTACCAAGGAGGTAAAGGGTTCAACATCCTTAGTCATCAGGGAAATGAAAATCAAAAAGACCCTGAGATTCTACCTCATACCAGTCAGAATGGCTAAGATAAAAAACTCAGGTGACAGCAGATGCTGGCAAGGATGTGGAGAAAGAGAAATACTCCTCCATTGCTGGTGGGATTACAAACTGGTACAACTACTCTGAAATAAGTCTGGTGGTTCCGCGGAAAATTGGACACGGTACAACCAAAGGATCCAGCTACATCACTCCTGGGCATATACCCAAAAGATGCTCCAACATATAACAAGGGCACATGCTCTACTATGTTCATATTAGCCTTATTTATAAGACCTAGACGCTGGAAAGAATTCAGATGTGCCTCAAAACAGAAATGGATACAGAAAATGTGGTACATTTACACAATGGAGTACTACTCAGCTATTAAAAACAATGAGTTCATGAAATAACCCAGTCACAAAACACTCTCTATTTCAACTTAACTGTTTTGGAAAAAGTTTCCCCCCAAAATAACACTCAAAGACAGGATCCCTCTACTGATAAAAGCCACTGCTTTAGAAAGGAAGTACTTTCTAGACCTACAAAAATGAATTTAAAAATGTACTTTGTCTATGATGAGGTTATTTTTACCCCCTAATACCTAAGAAGAAAGGAAACGATTAACTACAACCCTATCCTGACACTTGTAGTGAAAGTTTTCAGAACAGTTGTTCCAATCTTTCATGTTTATTACAATCTCCTAAAGCACCATCCAGCTGAGATTGGTCCTCAAAAACATTTTAGATTTTTAGTAGAAGCACATTCATTTCCTAGCACCTTGTGATGGCTTACCTACTCTACGGATCACTGACTATTTAAATCAATGCATATCTCTCTCAGCAGATGTGGGAAAGTGAGCTTAATTGTTCAAACACAGGACATGGTGCTGCTTATAATTGGCTCTGGTTCTTAGTAACAGAGAAAGTCAGATACAGTCTGGGGCAGCAGAATATAGAGACTCTTGATAAATGTGCTCAGTTCATAGACCTGGCTGCAAAACCTATTCTGCTGTGTGTTAGTTAATGCAATGTGTCATAGTAGGCAGCCTGTAGCGGAAATCACCCTGCAGAGTAGGTTCTGATGCCTGATGTCTCCCTCGTTAGGATGTCCTAAGCCTTGCAAGCTCAGAGAACCATGCTTTGATTTCTGACTCAGTGTAAATCCTTATCAATGGTCATGCATGACGAGCTGTGGCTCAGAATCCTTGGCAAAATGACTGGGAATGTGATTTATTTCTGAATAAATAACAAGTGTAAGATATAAAGAGTAAGTCAGTGTAGTACACATTAGCTATCTGTCACTGTAACAAAATATCTTGGTATGGCTACTGAGGAAAAAGAGTTTATGTAGGGCATAGTTTTAAAATTCCAAAGGCATGTCAATTATATCAGCCTAGTTCTGGTGATGATCTCACAAGAACAGCAGCAGGAACGCACTTCAGGGTGAGCAGTGACAGCTTCATAAAGGGGGCAGATCAGAAGGAACAGCCATTCTTCTTTTACCACAGTTTCTTCAGGAAAAGGTCAAGGCACACTCTCATGCCCCCAGCCAACTATAGTCCTCCTTTCAGGGTTCACCTCACAAAGGTTCCAACACTCCACAGCACATTTCCCTTTAAACACAGAGATCCTTTTGGGGACAGAAACCATATACCAACTGTAGCACCCCTCAGAACCACATTACGCGTGACAGCTTTTTCAATGGATCCACCTGTATACAGATGGATCAGAATTCCCTGCTTCCATGATGTTGGCTAGCTGTGGGGCTCAACCTTGGAATGTGAACAGATGTGACAAATAATGCATTTGGTAGAGAACTGGATTGTTCTCGTGGGGTTGGGTTGGGTCTCTGTGCTTCTGTGAATGAGATGAGTTTGTCCAAGTTCCCCACCCCTCTCTAGTACTGGAGCTCAGATTATAGTGTATATAGAACCTCTTCTAATCCATCTTGTGCCAAGACTGTGACCTCAAGCCAAAATTCAAGATCATGGATGAGAAGTAGGTACGTGTCCTTGTAAGCCATGAGATTTGAGAGCTGCTTGGTTTTGCACTGAATGCTGACCGAAGTCCTCAGATCATCTTTACTGTGGAGCAGTTCCCTCTGGGATTAAAGTCTTCCATTTTGGAGAGAGGTTGCTTAATATATGGTATTAAGAGGGAGGTGAGATAATAAGATATTTTAAGACAAGATATTTTCTGGGAAGGGTGTCCCAAGGAAGGAGCCCACTAAGGCACAGAGTACCAAGAAATATTCCATCCTGCAAGGAAGATTCTTATGCTCAGGAAATGAAAAAGTTAAAATAGCTTTAGGAAATCAACTAGATTCACCAGACTCCTCCCTCTCCAAGAATATCTAGAGTTAAGGGTGCTTAGATACACACCGACCTGCTAAACTGCCTGTGAGGGTTAGGGGTCAGCTGAGCTGCCTAGAAGAGGCTCAGACCAACCTGGCTATGTAAAAAGGACACTCCAAAATTTTGAGTGGCCTTCGGGCTGTATAATGTGCTCCATATTTCACAATTTTTGTGAATTGTCATCCATACTGGGCTGGATTTCTGGTGACATTGTTATTTTGAGCCACTTGTCTCCTGTAAGGAACTCCTCGCCCAAATTCCTGTAAGTACCCAGAATAAAACTCATTGGTTTACCAAGCTGAGCTTTGATGATGTCCCTAACTTGATGTCTTATGTTCCCTACCTGGGATAAGTAGATGGTTTTGCTTATGTTTCCCTAGAAACAAAGTCATGAAACAGTCTTCCATAAAGATGCTTCAAAATGAATTAATAAAATTCTGGATAAAGCTACTGATTAACTTTGTGCTGTGCCCTAGCATGTTTATAAAGTGAAGACAATAAAAAGAACATCTCCACTTAATTACCTACCCTTTGAGCATTCTTTACATGGAATCACTCAGAGCCACTCTGCCATTACAAACCATGTAGAAGGCACTTTGTTTATTTTGTGGATAGGAAAAATCTTCTTACTTAGTACTCTGTTGCAAGAAGGAATGAGAGGAGAATTCTCAACGCCCAGAAAAAATAGATCTCAAAAGAAAACAAACTAGTTTTTCACATTATTAAGAATTTTTCTTTTGATCAGCAATGTTAATTTTTAATATGGGCAATGTGATACGATTTTAAAATGAGATTATGGAATGCATTATTGGTAGGCGTCCATGTAAAAGGCTTATATTCTCTTAGAAGCTGGATGAATCATGTCCCACTCAAAATAAAATGGGATGCAGGAAGGCAGAGACACTCAACATTCCTGACATGTGGCTTGTTAAAAGTGATCATCAAGCAATCTGTGCTCAAATGCCACCAATCATTCTACAACTCAAACTATGCACTAATGAGTAGGAGCTAGCACATTGCTGTTTGATCTTCCTTGGCCTTTGAGAATGCAAAGAATTAAGAGGAATTCTGAACAACAAAAAAAGCATTTTACACATCACCTGTTATTAACTAGTCTTATAGAAACATGTGCATAACAGTTTCTGACTAGGAAGGCATGAACAATCCTTTTAAAATGATGTGTGTTATAGACATTTTGGTTTACAAACTCAACAGCTTGTTCTACAGCAACACTCTCTGTCTTGACATATTGCGATGATGCTGTTATAAATACTCCAAAATAAATCGATATGTGTGCACTCGTGTTTTACATGAGTTGTAAATAATTTGGTGTAAGCGACATAAAAATAGAGGTTTCCTTAGCCTTTATAATACCTTCAGCTTTGTAGTCAGTGTACAGAGCCTACCATAGGATTTGCAGAACCTTTAGCAGAACCTTAAAAATCAGAAAACTCTGACAGATTAAATAAATATCTTAGGCTCAAATAAGGATTTAATGTCATATATGCAGTAAAACACTGAATGATATCTCTGGGTTCTCATTAACACTGTTTGGCTTTAAAATATTTTAAAAATACCAAGCACATATTTGGACAAATATTCTAAGGAAAGAATAAATGTTTTTAACACGATTCAGTTATCGTAGGAGACAAAACTAGAAGGACAACACTTGTCAAAGAACCCGTGAAAACAGAAGGTAAGACTAGGAATGTGCTGTCAGCTCCTCTCCTTAGCAAGAGGTGGTTGAGTCCACACCACAGAGCACTGATGAAGAGTTTATGACTGAGAATATAGCCAAGGAATCAATGTGTAGTCAGTCTCCACAGCCTCTGTACACCACAGCATTTGTTCTTTCATGGAATAGTTTGAGCCTTAGCTCTGGCTCTGAGTGCTGGGCCTGCCCTACTCATCTGCATCCTAGGAAAGTTCTTTCTAGTTCCATAAACTTTGTATTCACTATTTTTCCTTTCTTCACCAAAATGTGAGAAAGGTGTATCAAGCGAGGCAAACCAGAGATTTAACGTCATCACATACCCGAAGGCGTAAGAAGGGATCTAGGCACCCATAGAACCTATGTTAAGTTTAGGAAACTCTCAAACCCCTGTTTAGATGGATCAACTTGGATAGAGAGTAATCATCATGCTGGACTGTATGGCCTTTTGAGTTAACTGTTTCACTTGGCAGAACAGACCAGGTTTTGCTTGCTTGCTTAAATATTAAATGGTTTTCTAGTACAAAACTCATTCCCTGAACCTCCCTCGCAAAGCAAATCTCATCTCAAATTTAGCTGCTAATAGATAATCGATAAATCTTTTAATTATAATTAGATTAGGTCTATGGTCTTTTTTTTCCCAGGGGTCACAAACTCCATAACAATATGTTCTCTTTGAAAGCCAGTGTTACATGGAGTGTTTATCGCTGACTCGTGCATAGAGCTTGATAGAAGAACATCAATTATGAGAATGGGCAGGGGAGACACCGCCATCATGGCCAGGTTCCAACTTGAGATTCAGTGTGATTCTGTTTAGGAATACCCCTGAAGGCTCCATCTAGAGTCTGCTACTGTCAAAACACACGTTTCTAAACCATTCCTGGGTGGACAAAACACATTTTACCTGATAGTACAAAATGAATTGAGTTCAACCTCCAATCAGATGGGCCTTTTAGTGTTTTTAATCTCAATTTTTTTTATCATTGTATTTTCTCTGTGAAAGTGGCTTGACAGTAAGATACCTCCAAAGTACTCAAAACTTAGCCATTATTCTGTCTTGCTGCAGATCTGACCCAGCCTCAGTTTTTTTTTGCAGTCCATCGCTAGTGTTTGTGTGTAGTTCTGACCCCTTAGGTGTCACGGAGAATACACTGTCTCTGCTCCTTTGGGCTGCTTTCCAATTAGGCTGTGCATTGATTAGGACGTGACCAGGTTTGTCTCTTTCTCACTGGAGTGTCCTCTGTATGTCATCATCATTGATAGAGATTACAGGAGGACTATCCTATGGTACTGTTTTGGTGATATTTTCCCAAACAATTTTCACGTTTCTTAATCCATTAGTCTCAATTTCCCTTATACAGTCTTACTCTTATTATTGATGCGTCTCTAGCCGTTGGATTGGTGGCACATCTTCACGCCTCGTGAGGCTTGTGCTGTTTGTTTCTCTATTCAGATGTTGTTGCTTGTCTGAAACCAGACTACTGTAGAGGTGATATTATAAACAAAAGAACACATTGTTCCCCTGTGAAGATATGAGGAAAATCAACCCCCCTTTCTTCACTGTCTTTATTTCAGAAAACCATGTAATTGGAAGATCTTTATCTGACTCTGAAATACATGTACAACTTTTTTTTTTTTTTAAAAAAAGATTGATGTCAAATAAGCTTTAATAAGGATGTTCCTCCTAATCAAGGCATTGGGAGCTGCTTTTTGAAGGTTGACCATTAAAAGAAAAAGGACCCCTATCACCCATTCTCTGCAGAGCTAAGATAACTGACTTCTCACGCCAGAACAACCTCTACCCGTAAAAATAGAACGCCATTTTTACAGATGTAAAACAACACTTTCGTGTGCTTACTCTAGCTACCAGCTAAATGGTGAATTCTTCTTGACAGCTGGATCCCCAGAGTCCTTTTCCTGAGAACTAGTTATTGTTTGTTTTAAGACAGGCTTGAGATGGGCTGAAATTCCCTCTGCCTTCATAATTGCCCAGAAGATTGGTGTAGCGCATATCACTTTTCTTTGAACACTGATTTTATAATAAAGTTTCTTTCTTTCGTTCTGTCTTCCTGTAATGGTTTTCTTGGTTGAAAACAAAGTTCTGATTTTGGTTGTATTTCATATATGCATATACATGCCATAATCTATCTGTAACATCTAGTTGTTATCTACTTGCTTCTTACAGAGATACCATTTTACATGATTTACATTTTAAATGACTCACTTCTTACAACTCATTGAAGAGAAAAGAACACAGTACTGCTATTATACGACTGAAGAAACAGACAATGAGACCTGGGTACTTTGCCTAAACTGCTTGGCTCAACTGGAGATGCCAGGACTCTAAATAGCTTCCTGCTCTCTGCTGCTATGCTCTGTTGCCTATGACAGGATCTCTTTCTAGAGTCTTCAGTGTCTACCTCCCAAGATTGAAGGTATAGCTGCTTAAAAGGAAACTAAAAGAGCGTGGATTACCCAAAAAGCCTGAAAGACACTGGCATTTGGGCTGTCACTGAACTTCCTGGGGTCTACATTGGGAACTTCTTGAATAGTGATAATAGCCAGAGGCTGGGGAATGGCTGATTGGATAGATACCTGCTCTTAAATAAACAATCTAATATCGAGGAAGACACTGTCAATCCCAATTTAAATAGGGAAGGCTCAGAGTATTGGCATGAAGTTTTGCTCTAGCATAACATGTAGCGCCTAATGCTCATGCTCTTGAGCCTGTTAAGAAAAGCAGTAGCACTTCTCACCTGCTTATAAAAATTCTATTAGCACTACTTTGCAGGGCTTTGGTCAAGCCCTTTCCTTACAGAGCTTTGTTTAGTATTTTCAACCAATGCTCTTAAGAGGAGATAACTTTAGGCTTCTGCAGTAGAGGTTCTGAGAACACTGAGCATTCACACTGGGCTTCTGACCTGGGTTGGCATGGCTTTCCTCAGAATCGTTCCTATGAGGTTGGCACTGGAACAATCATCTGGACATAGCAGCACAGATTCATCAGGCCTAGGTTCTCTCATTAGGGGATGACCTGGGACAATGGAAAAATGTGTATCACAAAGGACCATGAGGAAGGCACTGCAGTCGTGGAGAGGGTATGCCTATTCAGATAAGAAGACAGGAAGAGAGACTGCCCTATGCTTTGGCACAACCTTTCTTTATGTTCAGTTTTATTTTCTCTGTAGAAGAGGAGCAGGAGGAGACTAATGAAAGCACACTGGTGAATAAGCAGGAGGAGAATTACCCAATACCAACATGAAGAACACAGCAAGCAAACAACAGCTGCAAACAACAGGCCTGGGAGATGGACCGGTAGAGCAGGCTGGACAAAGGGAATTCACTGCATATCTAACCGGCCATAAATTCCAAGAATAAACAGAAGAAATCATTTTATTTATAGTTAGCCCAAAACTAAATTAATTAGCAACAAGGTAGTTCCCGATGCCAGAGGAAAGGAACATTTGATTAAAACCAGGGAAAGTAAAACATTTTGAATGGGCCTTGAACGTAGGTTCCAGGAGGCCCTTTAGAACCACCTATGCTATGAAACTTTTGAGCCCTAAAAAGCCTCCTTAATGGACAAAGGATGAATTGGTGGTCACCTGCAGCACAAAAGATGAATTGGTGGTGATCTCTGACAACAGCACAGCAAAGCCGGAGTGACCTCTGGCCACAAACACTGACTCTAGGCCTCAGTTCACAAGGAAGATGATGATTGCAGGGTTAAATCACTTGTGGTAACCCTCTTTTATTTCTAGATGTGGTCCCTGTTCTGCCTCTTTTTGTGGATTGTGTGCAGAAAAAGGTTAAATAGATGGAAGGTTGGTCTTTGCTTTGCCATACAATGTTTATTTTTACAACTCAATAATAATAAAATATATGAAGGGCTCTAGCGGGCCCCAGCATAGCAAACATGGGTCTGACGGGTTTTGTTCTTTTCCCAGTTTCCCTTTCTGTTGCTGAAACCTTAGATCGCATTTCTAAAGCTAGTCCCTAAAGTCTATTCCCTTATTTGGCCATTGATTCATTCCTGAGACAAAACACCAAGGTTCTGCAGTCAAAATGCATTATTTGGCTAATAAGTCTAATCAGGGTTTACCAATTTACCCCAGCAGGACTTCCTCTTTTCCCCATTAAAAATGCACTCCCGCAAAAATACCTGCTTGTCATTGGTGCTGTCTGCCTTTGCAGACTCCCCCATTGCTTGCCTCTTTGGGATTATAAATCTTCATTGTGCTGAGAATTTGGTGTCCGGATGTATCTTATACTGACTCTGGGGGCTGTCCCTCCCTTACAGATTCACTTTGTTTCTTAGTTGTATGGGTAGACTGAAACTTCAAACAACCACATCAAACATAATTTTGAAAATAGTATTCCAAGATTTTATTCCAGATTTTGACACCCATATAAAATAATTATTCAGAGGGCTTTTGATGGACAATAAAATAGTGAAATAGTTTTCACTGTCAGTTGAAAACATCACATACAAGACCTTACTGAACTTCTGCTAAACTTCCTCACCATTTTACTTTGTCTGCTTGGTCTTTCTACAAGAGAACTAGAGCATTTCTACAGTTCCTCTTGTTCAAGAAACTCTGCTAGCCATTGTTTGTGGTCATGGGTTAATGTTGTAGCTTGCCTCCACCCCAATCCCTTGATAATTGCTGCTTTAAGATTCTAGAGACAAGATTGTAAAGTCAAAATCCCCCCAGTGGAATATAGAATAGAATTCTATATTCTATTGAATAGACATTCAAGTGTTAAAAGAGCCGAAGCACAGTGTTTGCAGGTTTGGACTGATGTAAGTGTAGCCCCAGCAGCTGACATGAGATTACTTCCTCTTATGCGAATCCCTGATATAAAACAGACTGTGTATGCACAGAGAGTTTAGGCAATTTGCATAAGGAGGAAGAACAAACAATAGGGTCCCTTGATGATAATTGCTCAAGATGCTATGGAGATTGCTAATGTTCCATGGGTGCAGAATGAAGATTTTATCTCAGCCATTCCAGTGGGAAGGCGAGCTTCAGAATTCGCTTCACTTCCTCTCTCCTGCCAGGTTTGGCCTAGCTTTTTAACTACTTCCTGTCAGCCTTAAAACTCTACTGGGGCAGAGAGATCTTTTAATCCCATACATGGCTGATTTATGGATGTTCTGGGAAATGTTACTTAGGAGAGTAGTCAAGCATCTTCACTGATTAAGAATTATCTTATTTAGATATTATCTCTTTTCTTCCTGGTGTTAACCCCACAAATTTTCTCCTGATTGCTTCCAAGGCTGTGCTGACGAAAAGTAAAAGTTTATCTTGAAACTAGCTCTCATTTGGAATTTATTTTGTTTCCCCTGCATCTATATGTGCAATTTGGTAGAGATTTTGGAATGGTTCATTACTTGGGTATTAATTTAGTTCCATAAGTGGATATCCGATGGTCCTACTAGCTCATGATCACCCTAAAGACAGAAATCATCTCCTGCTTTTGTTTTTGTGACTACTAGGAAATTCCTTACTTGGCCAATTTCTCTCAAATTACAGACACTTTGAAAAGCTCCGAGGGAACAAATTATCCTCCTATCGGTTTGGCTTTCCTGAGAACACTCATGCTTTATGTGATTATAAGAATCCAGAAAAAATAACAGCTCTTTCTATTACCTCTTTAAACATTGATGAAGAATTCCTTACTAAACCATGTAGTGCGACTGTTACAGTAAATGGTATCTAAATTCCAGAAGGTTAACACAGGAATGGCATAGAGCAGGGCCGTGTATTTATGCAGAAACCAGAATTCTATACTTCAAGGCATCACTATCAACTATCACTCACAGTTCTTTAACTTCCAGGACATCTGCAGAATCTTCTAGAGTGACTTTATTTAAGATAAAAACAGAGTCAATGGTCATTCTGAGAGGATATTTTGGGTCAACAGTAAAAGACAGAATCACTGCATTGTCTTTGTAAAAACTTTTTATTGGGTATTTTATGTATTTACATTTCAAATTTTACCTTCTTTCGCCCCTCTCCCACACCACCTCCCCGACCTGCATCTCTGAAGATGCTTCCACTCCCCCCTCAACACCCTGGCGTTCTCCTACACTGGGGAAATAAGCTGTCACAGAATCAAGGGCCTCTCCTATTGATGCCCGACAATACCACCCTCTGCTACATATTCAGCTGGAGACATTGGTCCCTCCATGTTACTCTTTGGTTGGTGGTTTACTCCCCGGGAGCTCTAAGGGATCTTGTTGGTTGATATTGTTGTTCTTCCTATGGAGTTGCAAACCCCTTCAGCTCCTTCCGTTCTTTCTCTAACTTTTCCACTGGGGTCCCCGTGCTTACTGTGATGGTTAGCTGTAAGCATCCTCATCTGTATCAGTAAGGCTCTGACAGAGCCTCTCAGAAGACATTTATATCAGGCTCCTATCAGCAAGCACTTCTTGACATCAGCAATAGTGACTGGGTTTGGTGGCTGCATACAGGATGGATCCCCAGGTGGTGCAGTCTCTGGATGACCTTTCCTTCAGTCCCTGCTCCACTTTTTGTACCTTTATTTTTTCCTGTGAGTATTTTGTTCCCCCTTCTAAGAGGGACTGAAGCATCCACATTTGTTCTACCTCCTTGAGCTTCATATGGTCTGTGAATTGTTTCTTGGGTATTCCAAGCTTTTGGGCTAATATCCATTTATCAGTGAGTGCACACCATGTGTGTTCTTTTGTGACTGGGTTACCTCACTCATGATGTTATCTTCTTGTTTCATCCATTTGCCTAAGAATTTCATGTAGTCATTGTTTTTAATAACTGAGTAGTACTCCATTGTGTAAATGTACCACATTTTCTGTATCCATTCCTCTTATTCTTTCTTCCAGCAGATCCATTTCTACACTTGTTGGCAAGAGACTGAGGTAGGTAGATGAGATAGGAGAACAAAGATGGCTTTATGTATGCCTACAAGTATCTGTTGTGCTCTACTATTTCAGGCACCAAATAGAAACTTCTGGCTTATTACCTTCACAGAACACACTCCTACTTCCCCAGTTACCCTCTCCCAAATTCCAAACAGTCACAGCAATAATGTTACAGGTTGCTTGGGTCTTGGCTAGGTGTTTCCAGGTGTTTAACATTTTATGCAGTGAATAAATAAAGATGCACACAGAAATTGAAATCATATTTACAGCTTAGGAACGAATACATTGGTAGGAATGGCAGTGGGTCACATGACTGAAAGTACTCAGGGGCCCCTACTATTGCTTGTGATTTGCTTTTTTGGGATTCAAGAGAAGGAGGAGTTTTGTTACTAAAAGGCATAGTCTATGAGGTTTCCTTTTGATTCAAGATTATTGTATAATTATTTATCTACTGTGCATTTCCTAGCCTGTACTTCATCTGATCTTAATCATATGCCTACCTGGTTATGTGTAGGTATAACACAGCAATCAGTTTGTCCTTCCTAAAGGTTCACTTGGACAGCATCTTAAGCCACTGTACATGACTGTCTAGGCCAGATCATCACTTCCTACCCTGTACCTGGACTAAGTAAAATATTACTGAATAGGAATTAAATTTGATGTTCAATAGTGGTTAGACAGGCACATTCTATTGCTCAGATTGCTAGTAGGTTTCTAGATTCATTGCTTGAAGAAAGGTATGTGTGTGCATAACCCACGCCAAGTGGAGTCTCAGGTTGTTCGACTACTCCTTATGTTTGCCTGCTCCTTAAAACCAAAGCAAGGATTACCAAAGCCAACATCTTTAGATGGTTCAAACTTCCCTTCCATATAGATTCTACGGTGGAAAATAATGAATGATATGATTGAGACAAAAATCTTATGCGGAAGAGAAAAATGGAAATGGAGAATAGACTTTAGTTGATAACATGTTTGAGCTCTTTTGCCTTCTATGTAGACAGAGGCTACCTTAGCTCTTCCTGTCCTTTGTCTCCTTCTCTCCACAGCCACATTTCTCCCCTACGATCACACAGAGTTTCTAGTCAGCTTCCTGTTCAAGAAGGTTTTGGGTCCCTGAGCTTGGTTTAATATAAAATACCCAGAAGCAAAGACTTTGTGTGTGTACACTGAGGTGATTTTCTTATCCGAAAAGCTTCACCTCACCCTTGTGGCTCAAAACCAAAATAAACAAATAAATGTTTGTTTTATATATATTCACACAATACTTACAAATATGTAAAACTTTTAGTGGGCCTCAAAACCAACCATAAAGTCATGAATCTGGAAAGTGGAGTGGTAGGACGGAGGGGGAGTTGATGTAGACAAGGATGGGAGGCATAGAATGTTTAGAATGCATTATAGATGCGTAAAATTGCCAAAGGGGAAATGAATGAAAATTGACTAATGATAATGCAGAGTAAAACTGGGCTTGCTATTCTTTGGCAACAGTATCTCCTCAGAATTGAGTATTTTCATCACTTTGTTTCTTACTAGGGCCACAAGGAGTCCAGATCTGAAGACAATTTATTTACAAGCGCCATCATGGATTTTTCAACTGGCGTGGTATATTCCTTGGTGACATGACTCTCTATGCTGTGGCAGATTGAGTTTGTTTAAAATGAGAGTCTTTGGTAAAACTCTTTATTTGACCTTTTCTACCAAGTCGAAACTCTGTTTATCTGGAAAACATTATCTGATGTTGCATCTGCATTGCGCATGGAGCTTGGTGCGCTCCTTATTTGATCCCTGATGGAAAGCTTTGCAGGTGTTTCTTTCACTGTGGAGTGTCCAGCTGGCTGCAGTGGACATTGGTCATCTCAGCACTGCTGTCATACACACTGCCTCAGGTTTCCTAGTTCTGCAGGGCTAGATTCATACCACTGGAGCAATTGGTCCTGGGGAATTCATCAAGCCTGCTCTTACAACCTGACAGGGCCTCGGGAACTTCTTGTCTTATGATTGTACCATCCCCGAGGACCTCAGAATTTCTCCTCTGTCTCTGTCCTCAGGATGAAGGGCACTGTAGGGAGGTTTGCATGAACAAAGTAGAGAAATGGTACTTATGTGACCGATGACCAATGGCCACATATGACTACAATAACATGCAGGACACAAATTCTATCTATATGACCTGATGAAGAGAAAACAGACATTACTGAACACACTGTGAGTTTTGTCATGGTAGCAAAAAAATGTTTGGAATAGGTAATACATGTTCTTATCCCTATTCGTCGTCTGTTTGTGTGTAGGAACAGGGAATACAATGCCAATACATTGTTGTGGAGGACTCAGAAGCAGGGGGTACTGGGCAGATTCCTTGGAGACTTTCTTAAAAACTCCATAAAACAAGAGATAGCTGTTTCCTTCTGCTGACGATCCCATGCAGAGCCTTTCATGAGTCTCAGAAAAGAAGGCAGGGAGAGTCTTAACAAGGAGTCTCAGATCAGGTAGGCTGATCTTTCTTAACAGTTGACTCTACGAACCATATATTAATGCTACACAGGCTTGTTCCTCTCCTGCAGGGCCGTGGGCGAGTCATCCTGGTTCATCTTGTTCATTATTCTTTAAAAATAGCGAGACATGGTAGGAACTCACTTCCAGTGTAATTGCAATCTGCTGACATCCTTAGGATGCTGTGTGGGTGGATGGAGGGGCTGGTGGCCCATGGACCACCTCTCAGTGAAGGTCTCGTTGCACATACAGAATGATTCTGCCCAGTTGAACAAAACTCACAGTAGATTTTCATATGGTTCCACTCATATGAATATTCCATCTCTATCATTCCCACCCTTCTTCCCCACTCCAATTCTTCCATGTTCCTGCATTGTCTTCTCAAATTCATGTTGTTTTGATAATATATATATATATATATATATATATATCCCACATGTATATACAACATATTGATTCCATTTAGTGTCACTGTATGTACTTAACATATCTCATCAGTGTGGGTGCATCACTAAATTTGCAAAGAAAATGCATATATACTTAGATACACACACACACACACTCTCTCTCTTTCTCTCTCTCTCTCTATATATACTACTTAAGAATTTTGACACCATTAGTTTTACACATGTGAATGTGTGGGCATGTATGGCACAGATTGATTGCAGCATGCGGGTGTCAGAGGACAAATTGTTTGAGCTGGTTCTCTCCCTTTATAGTATGGGTTTCCAAGATCAAACTCAGTGGCAGGTGGCTTTTTCCAGTCATGTGTATGCCCTCGTTTTTTTTAAATTTTCTTAGTAGGTACATCCACAGTAAAATTAATTTCAACATCTCAACTCAATATATCAAATGGTAAATTGAAATAATATTTTTCTTATAATGTTGAAATGTAATTTTTCACAAGTGTTTAGACAAATTATGATTTATTTTTATTGTGAGTACTACTTACATGTACCATAAATGAAACGTGAACTTGGACAAACTTGAAGTTAATTATACAGAAGTAGAAAAGCCAATCTCAAGAGGATATACACATCACAGTTTCAGTCACGCAACAGTGATGGGATATTACATTCATAGAGACAGAGGATACGGTAGTAACTGCAGGGAGTTTAAGATAGCAGGGGAAAACCACAATAGTGGCTTTAATATCTAAGGGAAGGCCACATTTTATAGACAAAGAGGGCCTTCTAAATTGTGGTGGTGGTCACACAATACACGTGTGTGCACATACAGCCATGTATGAATCGAGAACTCTAAATAATCTTTATTGATTTTGCCACTGTCAAAGTTATTGTAGTATATCCATGTGAGGATTCACAGAGTGAGAGGCTGAGGGAGCATATGCTGTGCTTCTCTGTATATTTATGTGCAATTCCAGTGATCCTCCTCAGTCATTAGAGAAATGAAAATAAAAACTACTTGGGGTGTCATCTTAAACCCATCAGAATGACCAAGACCAATAACACAAGTGTAACCTCATGCTGGGGAGGATGTGGATAGAGTAAGGCAAAGAATCCTTTATTGCTAATGGGACTGAAAATTTGTACAACCGTTATGGAAATAAGTGTGCAGTTTCTCAGGAAGATAGGAATTGATCTACCTCAAGGTTCAGCTATACCACTCTTGGGAATATCCAAAAGGTCACTTCATCCCACCACAGAGACACTTGTTCAAACATGTTGAGCTCTATTCATAATAGCCAGGGACTGGAAGCAACATAGACGTCCTTCAACAAGAGAATAGATTAAAAATGTTGCATATTTGCACAATGGGATATTACCTAGCCATGTAAAAATTGAAATTTGCAGGGAATGCATAGGACTAGAAAAAAAAATCATTCTGGGTGAGGTAACTGCCAGCCAGTAACACAAATATGGTATGTATTTGTTTATATGTGGATATTAGCTGTTAAGTCAAGGATAACCAATATACAATCCTTAGAATGTCAGAGATTAGGTATACAGTGGGGAACTGTGGAGGGACAGAGATCTCCCTAGGAAATGGAAATAGAATATATATTTATAGATGGACTGGGGGGACTGGAAATCACCAATCAAGTATAGAAAAGAGAGGCAGATGAAAGAAGGAATATGGTCAGAGACATGAAATTGAGGGCCATTTGAAGATAGTATGGAAACCTAATAGTGTATAAGCTTCCTTAAATATATACATATATAAAGGTAATCTAAATGAAATTTCCAAATAAAGGGGAACACAGAGCCCCAGCTGTCCATCAGCGTCACCAAATGAAGCTTCCAGTACAGGGAATAGATTACTTCTTATTGAGTTGTGGGCTCCCACGAGAATTTACTAAATTGCTCAGTCCATTGTTTAGTGTATTGGTTGATTTCCACAAACTGATGGCAAGGCCCCATGGCTGAAGACAGTACCTCATTGAACTTGGAGATGTTGCTCTGGTGCCTACATGGAGCCTTCACCCCTGTGCTCCAGTGCCTTTGGTACAGGAAGGTACTTTGCAGGCTACTAAAGGAGAAACACAAAACCCAAGCTTGCCACAAAAATCTTTGCTGTACAATGGTGTCCTGCATACAAGATATGCTGGCACAATGGTGGCACTAACTTGT
Source organism: Rattus rattus (assembly GCF_011064425.1). Classification (NCBI taxonomy): domain Eukaryota; kingdom Metazoa; phylum Chordata; class Mammalia; order Rodentia; family Muridae; genus Rattus; species Rattus rattus. Next base: position 46,997,472 of record NC_046168.1, on the reverse strand, counting down.
GAGAGTAACCAACCCATATCCAGTTTCACTTATGGTTCACCCCATAGAACAGAATCTATGCCCAGTACTGCTTGGGTGACAAAAATCCTGAGAGTAGGTATCACAGGGACCTAGGATAAAATAAATATTGCTGGCGTAAAAATAATATAGTAATAAAATGACTCCTAATAATTCTGCCCATACTTGAAGTTTAGCCATCATCCAAGCTTCCTCTTGCAGCAGATGGAAACACACACAGAGACCTACAGCCAGATGTTATACAGAGAGTGAGAGGCCTTGGAATACTTGGCCCTACATGGGATGTCTCCATTAAATCCCCACAGTCAGGATTCAGGGAACTCTGCAGAAGAGGAAGAAAGAAGAAAGCAGTAAAAGCCAGAGGGGATAAAGGAAATTAGAAAACAAGACGTTCTAAATCAACATGATTGATGCACACATGAACTCATAGAGACTTAGAAAGTATGCACTGGGCCTTCACAGGTCTGCACTGGATGGGGCCCTACCTAAAGCTGCAAGGAGAAGTGGATGCATGCTTCCCATCCCTTACCCAGAAGCACTCTCCAATTGATTAACCACTCGCAAATGAAATTTCGTTTTCTCCAAGAGAGTCTCATTGGGGAAACAAACTGCTTTCATGGCTGCCTGTCCAGCAGTAATGGGGGAACAGAGAACAGACTCAAGGACATCACTACAAGTTAGTGCTATCAAGGAGGGGGATATGGGGAGGAGGGAAGAGGGAGGAGGGAGGCGGAGAGGGAGAAGGAGAGAGAATGAGAGGAGAGAGGAGGGGGAGGGAGGGGAGAAAGGAGGGAGAGGAGGGAGGAGGGAGAGAGAGAGACAGAGAGAGAGAGAGAGAGAGAGAGGAGAGAGAGGAGAGAGAGAGGAGAGAGAGAGAATGTTGACTTGGAACTTGTGGAGCGAGAGATGGGTAGAGGGTTGAGGGCAGTGAGGGAAGGGGAGGGCATATAGAGGGCTCTTATTTAGTGTTTTTATGGGCCTCCTGAATGTGTGAACGAGTGAGACTCTGTCTATATGTCTGATGTTCTGGTTTTTATTTTATCATTTTATATTACACTATATTATATTTGTTATTATATTAATCAACCACTTAGAAGCCTGTTTGCTTTAAGAGACAGACGGGGTGGATGGGAGAGGAAGTGAGAATGAACTGGGGAGCCTAGAGGGACTGGAAATTATAATCAATACATATATTATGTGAGAAAAAAATCTCTTTTCAGTAAAATGGAAAATAAAACAAAACAAAAAAAAACTTAAAATAAGATCTTCTGTCATCACTGTGTGCTTTAAAGAAGATACAGGTAAATGACAGACATGTTCTAAGTGAGTAAAATGAAGATCTGTGAGTGTTTCCCCTTTTTTGCTATTTTATCTAGCATTTATAGCCACCATGATAATCATTAAAGACTTAGACTAAAAAAGCTGTACACGTGCCAAGTACATAGACCATCTCTCATATTCTAGTCTATTTTTCAAACTCGATTCTTTCATTCTTTTTAGTCCAAAAATTTGGAATATGAAGTAAGTGATGAATTTTTAATCTCCATGTTTAGCAACACCAATCTATCTCCTGTAGGATTTCTCATGCTCTCTGTAGGAGGACGGCTGCTCTTATTTTGCAGTCTGACTTTCAGTGATCTCTGAGTATAAAAACTCTGCATGGATTTGTGTCTTCCTGGACTCTTCACCACTGCTCTAAGAGGCTCCCATAATGGTAGAAATGTTCATTCATGGAAGCTGTAGGGTTGAGAGCTTTAAAAGGTACTCCATGCACAAAGACACTTAGATTGTTTTCATAGAAGACGCTTTCTCATCCTTAAAGTGACCTGTACCACTGACTCACCGTGCTTCCCATCTGTCCAGTCAGTGGATTGCTGACATAGCATCTCAGAGTACACATGTCTAGAATTATCTACAAGTTGCTCTCCACCAATCTCTTTCCACTTTCTCTGGTGTTAGAAAATGCCACTACTATTAACACAGTTTTCACGACTCAAATCTTAAAATTTCAGTTCCTTTCATGAAACAAGTTCAAGGACCAATAAATTCTATTAGAATTACCTTCAAGACATTTCCTGTACCCCCTCCCCTTACTATCTCCACAGCAAGTTGAAGTCATGATTATTTACCAGAGGAAAATTTACAGATTTCCAGCTATAGCTGGAGTGTATCTTCTGCTCCAATTACCTAAAGTGGGCATGTTAAAGTCTCAATGTTCAGTGCCTCAGAAGGAGGTGACATTTAAAAGCTGACACTTTAAGGAGAGGACTGAATGAAAAAGGACATAAGGAAAGGAAAGGAAAGGAAAAGGAAGGGAGAGGAAAGGAAAAGAAAGGAAAGGAAAGGAAAGGAAAGGAAAGGAAAGGAAAGGAAAGGAAAGGAAAAGAAAGGACTGCTCTCAGGTATGATGGTGGAGAAAGTTTACCATAGACATGTGGGATAACATAGCCAGACGCAGGGACATCTGGGAGAGTACACGGTGGACAGGACGAGACTGCTCTGTGTCATATGAGGAGAGGGCTAAGGGAAAAGGGAGAACAGGGGACCAGGTGCAGGAGGAGGTCCAAAGGTACAAAGTAATCAGGTAGCCAAATTGGTTGGATTATGTAGGGAAGAGCCAGCCTCCAGGGCTGGAGAAGTTTAGGGCGAGGATGGGGTATACCAGCCAGGAGGACGCTCTAACAGATATGGACTGAAGGATGCTGGGAGAAGCTGGTGGGCAGATCTTCTTTGCTATATTAAATAGGCCCCTCAGCCCTTTGTCCTAGGTTTAAAACCTAATGGAGTCTAGTTTGACATGTGATTGAGTTAGCACTAATCCAATATAACTGGTATCTTAGAAGAAGAGGAAGTTAGTTAGAAGACTACTGAAGATTCCAGTCAACCCATGGACAAAGGTGTCAGAGGAAACTGGTCTGCCAACATACTGATCTCAGACATCCAGCCTGTAGAACTGACAACAGGTCTATGTTGTTTAGAACACCCAGTCTGTATAACTGTGCTAAGGCATCACCAGCAAACGGCTACGAGCAACCACCCATGCGCCACTCTGGTGGGAACTGAAAAGTCATCTTTCTGGACTTCACAGATCATTGCTTCTTGGCAGATTGTCAAGTTGGATTTCCATCCTCTCATTCCTCAGCCAAACCTGCTAACCAAGGAGTTAATTTCCCAAATATATACCATGCTCTCCCAGCCCCCTTTTCTCACTCTTATCCTCTACACTTTAGAAGACCAATCTTTATGAACGTTTTGTCAGTTCTAAATATGCATTTATAGATGAACCTCTACTGCCCTTTATTACACTTGGAAAAAGAATCCCCAAATTACTTATTGGGGATTGGTTCCAATGCTTTGAGTTGATTCAGCCCCCCCCCCCAAGTCGGGAATCTGCATGTCCAAATGCTGAAGGTTCTTGTCCCTGATTGGTTTTTAATAGATTAATGGAGACCCAACGGCCAATGGCTGGTCAGGACGGAGGAGGGATCTTTAGATTTGTTTTGGCTAGGAACTGGGAAAAAGGGAAAGGGAGAATCGCCACGACTCGGGGGAGAAGGATAGGACATAAGAGCTGCAGGAGAGAAAGCCAACTAGCCATGTAAGAACTTGGCTAAGTGGACATTGGGCCTATTGGACCTGAGGGAGCAGGGAAAGGTTTAGACACCTCAGGAATACCAGAGAGGAACGTTTGCTACCTGGAGATGAATTTGGAGTGCCTTTGAGCTAGTCATAGCAAGTCAAAAACTAACCTGGGCATGCTCAGGTGCTTGAGTGGGTGAGTGCTTGAGTCTTTCATTGCTAATCCAGGTTACTCCTGGGTAGTGCACTCATGCAGCCTTCAGGGAGCCAAAGTGGTTTAGCCATCTACTGCTACAACTAGTTTTATGTTGTGAGCATCTGGGAAGACTCACCTGGAATGGTCCAGCCACCTCAGAGAGCCATTCTCTCCTCCATTTGGTCTGTTGAGTTCCAGGCTTTGAGATGTTCCTAGAGTTCTAACTTGCTCTGGGTATGAAGGATGCCCCTGAAGGACTTCTAAATCTCATACTTGCTCTACCCCTACCCACACCCCTAATCAGGATCAAATATATATGTTTCTGAGCAGCTCAAAAATCTGTTGACCTGTTTCTGAGTTTTGGGACCGTGGGTCAGACTGTCCATGCCAACAACAAGTACCTACCGGATTATGAATTGGACGGTGGACAAATCTGAGTAATAGAAGCTTGAAGAGGCAAATCCTAGGCATTTTCAGGTTTATGTGCTCACATTCTAGTTCAACGTATTTTTTTTTTTTATTTTTCAAATTAGTGGGCACATTTTTACAGGATGGTAAATGAAGATAGGTGGTTGGGGGCATCACTCATTTGCATATTTGTTTGCCTTTAAAGATGTAAATATCACTTCATGACACACAAAACACTGTATCTTTCTCATGGCTGACCATGGACATGATTCTCTAGAATGGAGGGGGAAACCTCAGGAATTATGGTGAACCACAAAACTGGTATTACATAATCCTCCAAGACCTCCCTCTGCCGCAGAGTTCTGAAATAGCAGTGCTCAGGGGTGGGTGGTGAAGCTGTCTAATAGCTACAGAAAAGATTGATTCACTTTCCCTTCTGCTTTACCAAATTATCTCAGGAGAGGTGTTTTAGTTGACAGCACCACAACTTAAAGGCATGATTTTTATTCTGTACTTAAAGACTCTTCCTTTGCAGTGAAGAGAATGCTGGTGGTGAGAACTCGCAAGCCTCTAGCAGGACCTTTCCTTGTCATGGCTTGACTGGTTGTACTTGGTTGTAGTCTTTGTGGTTGTATCTCTTTCATTTGTCTTCCTTGTTTTAGTCATTTTGTGTATATGTGTAGAGTCCTGCCTTGCTGGTTTGTCTATTGATAGTGAATATCTACAACCCTGGGATGCTTGTGAACAAGAAGGAAATTGCTAGGAAAGATAAACTCACCGGTGATAAGTAAGACCACGGTGTCTGAACATGTAGGAGAGAAGTACATGTGTATCTCTGTATTCACACTACACTTTACATGCAGGCCAGAGGACATCTGTGCAAGACACCTATGTTCCTGTAGTACAGGAACACACACATAAATGTATGCTCACACCAAAACTTATAGCACAGTGACTACCCAACCTAAACATCTGTGTACTGTAGCCCATGACGGACCCCTTAGGCCCCTCAAGTCTCCTTCTGTTTTGCTTTAATAGTTTATTTTTATTTTATGTGTAAGTGTATGAATGTGTGTGTATGTGTGTGTGTGTGTGTGTGTGTGTGTGTGTGAGTCCACAAAAGAAGAGACGGCATTGGTTTGAGGCCTAGAAGTGAAATCACAGGCACCTGTAGACTCTCTTGACTTGAGCGCTGAAACCAAACGAAGATATTCTGAAAAGTAGTGAGCACCCTTCCCCACTAAACCATCTCCCCAGCTCCTATGAAGACTTCTCTTAATTGCAAAGGGGAATATAAAGAAAATGCCATTTAACAAACCTTAATTTATGGTGTGCAATGGTTAACAACATGAGCGGAACTTCTAATTGAAGAAACTTTGAGAACTGAGAAATCACAGGCCTCAAAACATCAAGGTTGTTAATGACTTTGCTTTCAAAAACAGTGATACCTCGAGTAAGCACTGGAGTCCCTAACAGTCACAGAAGTTTTGAGTTGTGCCAATGATTTGAGCACAAGCCCCAGCTTGTGTTTACACGGTTAAAATCGCTCATCGCTGAGCTCCTAATTTACTTCTCATGTCTTCTTTGCAGGGTTCATTTCTTCTGGACAAGGTTGAAACTCTGGCTCCTTAGTTTTGTTTTTTACCTTGAATTGTTCCCCACTGCTTCCTTTATAGGTTTTAGGTGAATTTTGCTCTCCGTCTTCTTTGTAACAACTGAATATCTTGTTTTATACAGAAATGAAAATGTCAAGAGCACGGCTCTCAATACTTTTCTTTCTCAGTGGATATCCTCATATGGGAGTTTCTTTCCATTACTGTTCCTTTGATTCGAAGCACCGGTCAGTATGGTTTGCAATTTGCTTTGATTCTTTAGACCTCTTTCTTTCCTAGGGATTATTTAAAAAATATATACTACTTTCATTAATTCTTTGGCAATTTTATCCAAACAGTGTACTTTGATCATATAAACACCAATTATTTTCCCTAACCTTTCCCTAATCTACCCTCTAGCTCTACCATTACCCAATTCCATATCCTTGGTTTCCTTTTATAATCCAGAGAGTCCAATCAGTGCTTCTAATATGTTTATGGGTATAGGGCCATGCACCCAGGCATGAGCCATCTGCTTTAGATTGAATTTATCAAAAGTTCCCCATGATTAGAAGGTAGAATTTATTCAAATCAATAGGAGGAACTTACAAAGGTTTAGGAAATGGAGTTTGAAAGGGAATTCATTTAGCAAACATTTCAGAGTGAATAATCCTTATTTCTATAGTTCCCAGCATAGCATTTTAGATCCTCAGTAATTTTGCTACTTCAATTGCTTCTGCATTCATGAGGCTGCTTCAGGGAACAGTATGGACTTTACTTTTATTCCACCCTAATTTTCCCAATTTGTCTTTATGCTTACTCTCTAGAGTGTATTGGGCCATTACAAGCCATGGGATGGAAGAGACATGAGTTGGGTCGAAGGCAATAAAAATTACTTAATCATTGACAGGTTTGTCATTCTGACACCTGAACAGAGCCAAAGAAAATCACTGAAGGACTGCAGTTAACCACGAAGGATTAGGAGAATAATTGCCTATTCCATGAGTCTTTTATTGCTTTTGTGCTTCTGATATTGCCAGAAGACACTTTTATGTGTGATTTTCAGAAGTGATTGGGTATAGGACAATGACAAGAAACTTAGCTGATAATCGTCCTTTGATAAAGAAGCTCTTTTGCTCACTTGAGCTGGAAAAATGAATAGATTTTATAAAGACTGGATCATTTGATACTTTGAAATTTCTGTTCTATCCTAATATTCCTTTTTCAACTTCTGGAGAAAGTTTAAAGTTGTACTAGTACCTACTTAAAGTGTAAATGAAATAAAACAAAGGGCCACTGAGTGTAATCATTAGATTTATAGAAACTTTAGTGTTAGTTTAAAATTCAACATCCATATTCAGTATCTAAAATCTGACACAGGGTAGAGAATCTCTAAAAACACGAATGAGAATTCTCATATTTGGTTTTAAATTTTGGGTGCTAATGTTCACTCACCATCCATCTTTTTATTGGGTACCCATATCATTTCAGGCATGGGTCTGGGGAGTAGTGACAAAATGGAGAGGAAACAAAGCCTGTTTTCTACTCAATGCTTTGCAGCATTAAGGGATGAAAGGAACTCTAGAGTCATGTATCCAGATGGGAGACACCATTAAAACCAGTCACCAGCCAGGGGCAGGAAGGGCATATATTATGGATATTTTATGGGGAGGTATGGCCATAATGTTCTTGTGCATGTGTGAAGTTTACCCTTGTGTTATTCACATGCTGATTTCCCTGTCCTTATATCTTGTTTTGATCAGGACATGGCTTTGTTATATTTATGCTTGGATGCTCCTGTCTCAAGTTTGCATAAACCTTGTTCCTCATCCATTTTCTGCCTTGCCAATAAAAGCCAATGTGCCAGCACAGAGTTATAGAAGGAATATGTGGGACTTTGATTCTAGGAAGCATGGAGAAAGAGAGAGGAAGTGAGGGAGGGAGCCATGAGGAAGGTCAAGAAATATCAGAAACAAGAAGAAAGATCAGAAACAAGAAAGGATGAGCAAATTCAAGGAAGATGGGAATGTTGTCTGGGAGGAAGCCGCATTAGCTTTGAGGTTTAGAATAGAGCAATAGTAGCTCAGGATTCAGCTCAGGGCAATTTTCATAAATCTTAGTCTTTCTGTATGGTTATTGGGGAAATTAGCTAGATAAGGAATAACTGCCACTGTACTAATTTCGTGAATCAATATTAATATGATAATAATTCTATAGGAAGGTAAGAAGGTGAAGGCCAATGGAGCAGCTGAGTGAGTAAGGCTAGAATGTGTTTTATGGGATGGTTGAGGCTTTCATCCAAAGTTCAGGGGGCTAAGGAAGTGAAGGTCAAAGGAGAAAGGGCCCCAGTAAGGGGAGTGCAGAGCTGTCCTTGTTCTGGGTCCATGTAGCATGAGGCTCTTGTAGCATGTGACTCTAAGAAAGGAAAAGCAGATCTCTGACATGGCATCATCTGGCAGCAGCTGTTGAATATGAATCGTGCCTCCGGGCACCTGAATTTGAACACCTGGTTCTCACTGGGAGCATGGCTTCAGAAAGTTGTAGAGTCTTCAGGAGGGAGAACCGTGCTGGAGGAAGTGGACACTGGAAGTGGGCCTTGAGGGTTTATAGCTGAGCCTTACTGCTTTCCACGCTTTCTGACCACAAACTCAATGGCCATCGGTTTTATTGTCTTCCCTCCAGGACTTCTCTGCCATGTTAGATTGTATCCCTCCTCCCTAAGTGTAAACCAGAATATTTCTACCCACCCGTTAAAGCAGCATCTTGTTAGATACTTGGTCATACAAATGAGAAAAGTGGTTAATATAGGAAACAAGGCTATGTTTTGCACAAGGAATGGAATTGTTCAAATTAAACACTGCTGAGATGGGAAAAATACACTAGAGGTTAGAAACAGCTAAGAAGAAAAATATGACATGAACCTTGTGAACCTCAAGGAATGAGCATTAGAGAGAGGTTAGCAAAACAAAACAGGGAGGGCTGGCAAGATGGCTCAGCATGTAAAAGTGCTTGTGGGCAAGACTGATGAGTTTGAGCAGTAGAATCAACATGGTGAATGTAAACAACCAACTTCTGCACATTGCCCTCCATCCTCCTCAAGCACGCTGTGATATGTCTGCCCACATATGTACATGCAGATATATGAGCTCACATACACACAATAATAAAAATATTGCAAAATTGAACCCAGAGCAGGAAATTTTACCTGATGTTATACACAAGGGTAGGGAGCTGGAAGATTAGAGATTCCTACTAGTGTGTTAGAGCTGTGGAAAAAAGGCATGTGGTAGGCAGATAATATGAGTGCAAGCATGTTGAACCAGAGCTGGTGCAGACAACAAATGGCTGCATCAGTGTGAAGCCTGGGGAGAACAGAGTTAGAAATCAAAAGTCCGTAACCACCAGCACTGATGGCTGTTCAGGTAACCATAATATTCTCTCTTCATCTGAATTAAAGGAAGTAGATCCTTTGCTGAGTAAAATTGAACATTGAGAAATACAAATGCAAACACACCCACTTCATCATTGCACTTAGGATTCCTCACAGACATGAAGCTTCCTCTCCAGATGCTACCAGGTATGACATCATTTTAGCAATGAGGGATCTGATCAAAGGCCAACAGCCAGGGAAGTCAGATACAAGAGTATATGATCCAAATCCCCTCTCTCTGAGTGGCTATTTACTGCTAGTGACCCTGGGCTAGTGTTTTATCACGCCACCTGTGGCTCAGCAGCTTGTCAACGATGTTTTCAAGACACTCTGGAGCACAGCTAGCTTTTCAGAGTCATCAGTGAATGATAGTGACCTACTCCCCTCACTCCTCTTTCCCACTCTACAAGCCAGCTCATCCAACAATGTCCATACCCTCTGGGCTGAGTCTGTGCACACAATAGCTGAGAGCAGCCTTCTGCTGTCCATTCCACATGAAACCTAGTACATTCACTGTCTTTTTCCTGAGCCGTGTTGTGTTTGTTTAGTAAAACTTCCATATTCTGCATGAGTGTTGGTAGTGTGCCTATGACTTTTACCCGTGCTTGCTTTCTTGTAAGACAACATTTAAACTGTTGTAGGATCTCAATTATATCTGATTAACATCTTCTATGGAATGAGTGTCTGTATCATTCCTAAACCCATATATTGATATCTTAACACGAAATGCCTTTATACTGAGAACTGGGACTCACTTAAGATTAGAGGTGATCTAAATTGGACCTTCTTAATGCAACTACTTTTCTTATAAACCAAGAGATGTCAAGCCCGCTTCTGTCCTCCTGTGTGAAGATAGCCAGGAGAAAGTTCCTCTCCAGAACCAACCTTGTCAGTACCATGCTCTCAAATTTGGAAACCATGAGAAGCAGATACCAATAAAAAACATAAGCAAACTTGAAGTAGTTTCAATTCATTTCTAGCTCCTACACCATCCTTTTTAAGGTATATTTTTATTCTTTCAGAATTACATACACATATGATGTACGTTGATCAAATCCCACCCTTCTTTACTCATCTCTACTTGCCACAACTGCCACAACTTTCCCTTCCCAACTTCACACACGCTTTTAATCTTTATTTTCTGATTTTTGTATTTGAAAACGCATTGAGTCCACTTAATGTTGTTTATGTACACAGGAGTGTAGGACCACATACTACGGCATGGAGATTATATTAGTCAGAGTTCTCTAAAGGTATAGGTGATAGAACTAATTTTATATTAAAAGATGATTTATTAGACTGCCCTACAGGATGTGGTATAGGAAGTCCAACAATAGCTGTCTTATGGTGAAAGGTTGAGAATCCAAGAGTTGTTCAGCCCACAAGTCTAGATATCTTAGCAGTCCAAATTCAGCACTGGAGTCCTGGGGCATTCCCATATAAATACATTAGAAAGATTTATTCTACATTAGAAACCTGAAGAAGCTGGGTTTAATTCCAGAAGCAACAAGATAGATAAACTTGCCAGAGAGGATGAGGGTAAGTAGGCAAAAAGCTAAATTTCCTTCTTACGTGTCCTTTTATTTGGGGTGCCACTAGAAAATGTGGCCCAGATTTTTCCTGCTTCAAATAATTTGATTAAGAAAATTCTTTACATGTCTGCACAGCATCTTAGGCTTTAATTGAGTCAAGAGGGAGTCAAGTTGGCCAATGTAGGTTGATGTCATTATGCAGGTGAAGGCAGGTACAGGATAGAACGAGGCCTGTCATTGGAAGAGAAGAAAGGATGGGCAGAAGAAAAGTTTTAGAGAGGAGGCCAGAGTGAGGAGGAAGGAACTGAGAGAACGTGGTGGCAGATTTTGAGATTCCTCTCTGCACATATTACAGGTTGTTATAAACATTCTTAAGGGATGGATGCATATAGGATTTTGTGTTGTCTAGATGGGAAAATTATATCTTATCAATTGGATCAGAGGATATTGTGTGATGTGTTCTTTCACATGAGGACTCAATTGAGTTCAAGAGAGTATATGGTGTCCAGATGCACCAGGCCCGCCACGGAATTGGGCTGTGTATGCCTGGCGTGATGCAGAACAGCTAAGAGAGCTGTGAGTGAGGGCTGGGTGGCCTGACCGGGTGCTGTGTTAGAATGGCTCTCAGACAGCAGGTCAGAAAGTAGATGGTGGCAGTTTGGAGCCACTGAGATAAGTAGTGCTTGATCTAATGGCCAACGGGAGCCAGAACTAGTGAGAGAGGACGACCTTCAGGGTATTCACAGGAACGGGTTCTGTGGCTTTTTTATTTTTACCAAAACAGACTACCAAGATTAGTCACCACAGATAGACTCTCTGGGATCACCATCCTGAAGAAAGAGAATTCTCTCTCCTCCAATAGCCATCAATTGCCAAAAAGTCCTGGCTCAGGGTGCAACACCATGAGTCCCTCCTACATGCTTACTGGGAGTTTGACTTGCTTGATCCTGTGAAGATCTTGTCCATGCAGTCACAGCCACTGGCCTCCTCTTTTTTGATGATTCTTAGGCTTGTGGAGAGGGGCTGTGATATAACGTTTCACATTACACATACTTACTCTTTGTCTCTGCATGGTGAACAGTGGCCAGTCCCTGCATTGATCACTGTTATTGCAAAAAAGTTCCTTGAATAAGGAGAGATACACTATATACAAAGTTAAGAACTTATTGTCTCCTTTAAGGAGAATGTGCTGGAAGACATTCAAGTACATATGCTTTGTCTCTGTCTCTGTCTCTGTCTATCTCTGTCTCTGTCTCTGTCTGTCTCTGTCTCTGTCTCTGTCTCTCTTTCTCTCTGTCTCTCTCTGTCTCTCTGTCTCTCTCTCCTCTATCTCTTGGTCTGTCTGTGTGTTTGTTATTGTGTTTGTGTCTCTCTGTCTCTCTCTGTCTTTCTGTTTCTCTCTCTGTCTCTCTCTCTGTCTCTCTCTGTCTCTGTCTCTCTGTCTCTCTCTCCTCTATCTCTTGGTCTGTTTGTGTGTTTGTGATTGTGTTTGTGTCTCTCTGTCTCTCTCTGTCTCTCTGTCTCTCTGTCTCTCTGTCTCTCTCTCCTCTATCTCTTGGTCTGTCTGTGTGTTTGTTATTGTGTTTGTGTCTCTCTGTCTTTCTGTCTCTCTCTCTGTCTCTCTCTGTGTCTCTCTGTCTCTCTCTCTCTGTCTCTCTGTCTCTGTTTCTCTCTCTCTGTCTCTCTCTGTCTCTCTCTGTCTCTCTCTTTCTCTGTCTCTGTCTCTCTCTGTCTCTGTCTCTCTCTGTCTCTCTGTCTCTCTGTCTCTCTGTCTCTCTGTCTCTCTGTCTCTCTGTCTCTCTGTCTCTCTCTCTCTCTCTCTCTCTCTCTCTCTCTCTCTCTAATGTAGCCATATAGCCCAGGCTTTCTTGAATTTGCTGTGTAGCCTAGGATGACCTTAAACTTCTGATTGTTCTGCCTTGTGCTAGAGTTACAGGCATACACCATCACACTGAGTTTAATGGGATCCTGAGAATTGAGCTCAGCGTTTTCTGATTGTTAGTTAAGCACCTTACCTACAGAACTACATCTTCAGCTAGAAAAACACACTTTCTAAATTCCAGTGCTCTCCTTACCAATGTTCATGCTGACAGATTAATGTGCTCCTTAGCCAATGCCTGACACTATACATTTTGAAAGGCAACTGTTCACAAAAGAGCCAAGTGGGGGTTGGGGATTTAGCTCAGTGGTAGGCGCTTGCCTAGCAAGCACAAGGCCCTGGGTTCGGTCCCCAGCTCTGAAAAAAAAAGAAAAAGAAAAGAAAAAAAAAAAAAAAAAGAGCCAAGTGACAGTAGCCCTTTCAATTCACACTCATATTTTTCCTATTTGATAAAAGTTCTCAGAAGCAAGAAAATCCTTGGCTACAAAAAATATTGATCTGTCTATGCACCACTGCACCATAATGGTTCTCAATTCTCCTTTGTGGCTCATGAAAATCCCTTTCATGACTTTATGGTGTAATCTATCTGCAGCAAGGAGAGACCCTTCTTAATTCTTCCTTTGTTCGGAAGGCAAATCAGCGTGAGCCAGGTAGAGTGGATTAAAGTAGAAATAATAATGATTTCAATATATGTTCATAAATATCTGAGTTGGCTTTAGGGACAGAGCCTTCCAAGTCTTATAGTATTAGTGGCAATGGCTCTATTTAAGCCCCAGGATACTTGCATTAGGAGATACTGCTTTTCCTTGTTCCTGGGGTAGGAAAACACATGCAGAGCTTTAAGGATTTCTCCATGGCTTCATGGAAAAGCTGTGACAAAGACAGCCCTCATCTGAGAAAGCGTCTGCAGACTAGAGTCCCTATCTGAGGGCATCCCTATGGGGTTGATATTTTGCCCCTGTCATGAAACTTTAAACTATTTTTGCTAAAGTATTGCACATTTTCACTTTGTACTGAGTTGTACATATTATATTGTCCTGATCCAAAGCTTTTATTTTTTCCATGTGGAAAGGTTTAATGATAGAAGAGTAGAAGAGGAGAAGAGTAGAGGCTGGCCATGAGCACGTGGAGGGAAGGGGAGAGGGAATGGGGAGAGAAGGGACAGAGGAGAAGAGGGGAAAGGGGAAAGAACAAGGAGCAAGAGTGATCCAAAGCTTTTAATCTTTAACTTTATTTATTGAGAGAGAGAGAGAGAGAGAGAGAGAGAGAGAGAGAGAGAGAGAGAGAGATACTAATGGCATGTGTATACCATAATGTGTGCGTGGAGGTCAGAGGTCAGCTGTGGAAATCAGTTTTCACCTCCTTCCATGTTATTTGTGGGGATTAAGCTCAGGTCACCAGGCTTATGCTGAGCATTTTACCAGCTCTTCTGACTATAGCTTTGAGTATTTTGCAGATGTCACTTGTGGGTTATCAAACCCCCAAATTATAGACCTAACAGATTTTATTGAGACCTCGATAAAATGGGAAAGAATGATGAGTATTTTTCAGCTGGAAAGGCAAAGTTCTAGTGCGTTGTGAGAAGCAGGAGGTGCCTGTTCCTCAATGTTCTTTAAAGTGATGGAAACAGTACACTCTGACAATGAGGAGAACGTGGAGGTTTCCTGACCCCGGGGAGTGGTGATGGCATTCCTTGTCCGTACTAGGTGGGTCTGTGCAGCAACTTGACCTAAGTTAGAATCATCAGAGAGGAAGAAACTTCAGTTGAGAAAATGTCTCCCTCCATAAGTCCAGCTGTAAGTTATTTTCTCATTTAGTGGTCAATGAGGGAGGGTAAAGCTCATGGTTGGTGGTACAATCCCTGGGTTGGTAGTCCTAGGTTCTACAAGAAAGCAGACTGAGCAAGCCATGGAGAGCAAGCCAATAAGCTCTATGGGCTATTTGTCAGATCCTACCTCCAGGGTCCAGCATGCTTGAGTTCCCGTCCTGAGTTCCTCCAGGGATGAACTGTGATCTGGAAGTGTAAGCTGAATAAACCCTTTACTTCCTAACCTTGACTGGGACACTTGTCCAAAGTTGAAAAATTCACTTAAAATCATAAGCTAGGTACTAATGATTCTTACTTTTTTCTGTACTCTGAAAAGTTTTATAAACGCATAGCTGCATAGCAAAGCCTCAGAAAAAAGCATGGCATGATCACATTAACTGTGGCAATCCCATTTGATTCTGAATCTGAATGGAGGCATTTTTACATCTTCACAGAGAGGGTAATGATACTTCTAGTACAATTTTTTACGTCTGTTGTAAATCAAAGTAACCATTTTCTTTTCTGGTCTATCAAGATGATGTTATTTTTCCAATCTTATAATGTGTTTTCTAATAAGAAGAGAGTTATCTATGGTAATGTGCTTTGTCATTTAGAGGCCTCTTTCATTTCATCTATTTTGTCTTTTTCCTTTTAGATCTAGTTACAAAGAAAGTACCTTCTTTGTTATATCTTAGTTCTTAATTGCTTTATAGCAGCGATTTTCACCCAAGGCAAGGGGTAATTTCATAACCCAGGAGATTTTGAAAGTGTCTGGATATATTTTTAATAGCCCAAATTGGAAGATGTGAGGGCTGGGATGTGCTTGCCTTCCAAACATGAGTACCTAAGATTGAAAACAACATTATATATATATATATATATATATATATATATATATATAGTAGGATTTGGTGACACATACTTAATATTCCAATACTGGAGAGCTGAAAACGGACAGATTCTTAAAGGTCAATGAATAGACAACCCACAACGTAACTACAAGGCCAATGAGAGGCCTTGTCTCAAAAAACCAACATAGATGTCATCAAGCAACAACAGCTGACCTTGTCTTGTGACTTACGCACATGTACATGAGCATCTGAACATAAACACATGTGCATGTGTGCATTTGTGTGTGTGTACACACATGTATGGATGTGTTTACACACACACACACACACACAGTAGAATTTGAATGGGAACTCAGAAGGTTGAAGTCAAAGATGGTACTTTGATAAGTGCATCTACGTGGCACAGCATAGCTCCTCCATCAAAGAATTGTCTGACCCTGAATTATTTGTGTCATCTCTAAGAATCTTGCCCTCAAGGTTTCATCCACTACATGCTATCTGAACAGTGAGCAGATAAGCTTGGCATGGCTAAGAGACTTAAACAGTGATGAGGCAAGTGTTATACTGACATTTATTAAGGCAAACTGCAATATGGCTGCCTGAGAAGAATAAAGAAGTACTGAAGTTAAAATAATATTCTCTCAAGACAAACCTTGTTGCATTGCTCTGAAAAACCAGACATTTGATTTGGATGAACTCTGTAATAAATTATGAAATTTCTAACATTCTTCAAAATGTTCTTATCCTTCTTGTGTGTGTCTGTTTGTCTCCCTTTCAATCTCCCCTCACCACCCCCCACCTCTGTGTGTGTGTGTGTGTGTGTGTGTGTGTGTGTGTGTGGTGTAGTCTTTGAGAAATCTCATCAAATTGTACACAGTAAGTCCAATGTTATGCATGTCATTTTTCCCTCCATAAAATACATTGACATTTTCCGATGAGGTAGAGAACCTTGTAGGACAAGGTCTATGCTGTGAAATCAGATTTGCATATGTGGTAGCTGGGTTCAGCAAATTCTTCTGGATCACTGCTTATCCAATGGGCATCAATGTGCATATTATATGGGATGTTAAGTGTGTCCTTATTTCTTCCTCAGAAATGAAAGATATAAGCTGAGACAGGGAGGAGTATCTTCATACTTTAATCATGGCCTGGTCAAGTTAGGCCCTTTTTTGTTTTATTCATGGTTCAAAGAGAAGTGACAGTTATAGAGAAGTTTTTGGGCTTTAGAGGGAGCTGCTTAGGTAGTTAGAAACCTACTTTGGCTCTGACAGTCACAAACCAGGTTCCCACAATTATGATGTGACTGGGATGAGTCATAGGTTTTGGAGATTATATTGAAAGTTAGGAGGGGATGACTTCCTTAATTGTCATTCCCAGAGATGTGTTAGTGACTTTTCACCATCAACCAGATGATCTAGCTTGGACCTTATATTCCTATGAATGATATTTAGAATAACAAGTGAATGGTAGACTTAGCCATGTTTCTCACTGTAAGCAAAGATGTCTCTGTTGGGCCAAAGCTCCTGAGGCTTTTGATATGAGTAGAGGTATAACTGGGTGTCAATGGAGAATGCAGTTGGTGTGGTATCTTGTGATACCTATGGAAATGTTGTTCAAGGAATGCTGGACTGTTGTTAGGCACTTAGATGGTCCTTGGTACACAGTCAAGGCTTTTGTATGGATTCTTGCCAGGTTTACTCTTGCTTCCTGTAGAAAGAGTCTCTTGTGTAAGAAGCATTACTGGCCTATTATCTGAGGCAGAAAATAGGAGGTGGGAATTCTGGAGGGGAGAAACTCTTCATAGAGTCAGGCCCATGAAGAGATTTACCCCAAACTCTGAGGGGAGAGACACATGAAATGGAAGAGAGGGAACCAGCCATGTGGTATTCATAGAATAGACTAAATTAGCTTAGAGTTAATCAGGAAGAAGCCCAAGCTTATGATCTAAGCATTTATTCATAAAGAATTAATCTCCAAGTCATTATTTCAGGAACTGGGACATGAGTAGAAAAGCCTGCAGCTACACTACCAGCCCAGATGGCCCTCAGAATTTGTGGAGAATTTCCCCAGAATTATGTCCATATTCTCCTGAAAGCCTTCCTATCCCTTTTTTTCTTCGATGCTCAAGTTTCTCATGTAGACCCAAGGAAAACTCTTTCTCTTCCAGAATTGACTTCTTTCTTGTTTTCTTTGTGTTTTCCACAATTGGATCCCAAAACCTCATTCTGTAGACCAGCACTTCCATCAGAGGCACAGTACAAACTTTAAATGTATGACCAGAAAATTCTAGTGTACACATCAAGGAAGTTCAGAAGAGATTAATTACCCTTAGCAATTTATTTTATTTAGCCTAATGGCCTTCAAAGTGCCATTTCAACTACTGTTTGAGTTTGGTTCCAGTGGGTTTATATGGGAAGAAGTTGTTATCAAATAGAAGCATGAGAAGGTACATTAAATGCCCTTTATTTCCTACTACCTACTGGAAGCTATTGATTTTACTTCCTGGGATTGGTTCCAAGCTTCTCCTAGATATTTGTACCTTTTGTCCCTATGTCAGGCCAGATCTGCCAGCATTTTATCATTTGTTTGGGGGAAGCAGGAAGACTGTGAAAGTAAATGTACATAAATTTTTAAAAAAATTAGCATTCTTAAAGCTCTTACTTTGGTCTATTGTGGGCATTGGCCTGCAATTTTCACAACTATAAGGTAAAAAAAAATTATTACAGAGAATGTTTCCATGATGTTGTCTCTATTGTGAGGTAAGAATTTTGCATAATTTGTGAAATTCTTTCTGGTTATGAAGAACCAGGCAGGAAACAGCTGGTAATGCAGAATTGCTAAGTAACCTTGCTTGACGTGGATATTAGCCAAATAGAGTCATGGAGAAAATGTCTTCCAGGCAGTCTACAGGATGAGTGAAGTCTTCCACAGAGTGGAAAAGAGTATTGTGTAGTGGAAAATTACCAGCAGTTGGTATTATTATGATTGAATTGTGAATTGAGGAAAAAGGATGGCCACTGGGAGAAGTAAATCCAGAAAATCTATAAGGGGTTGCTCAGACAGGGTTGTCTACCTTCTGAAGTATATTCTTTCACCTTTTCCAGATAGTATTCTGATATTTAAAACATGTTTGATAACTCTCTTCATCTTCATATCAGAAAATCATATAAATATCTCTCACCTAAATGTGAGAATCAGTTAGACACTTTTACTATAATATGATAAATATGAAGGAGACATTTTAAAGAAAATGATATTGGTTTCACTGTGTTCATATTTTAATATATCCTTAATATAAGAAAATGATGAAATGATAAGAATCTTAAATTAAAGATAAAATAATTTTGTCAGCTCCATAAACAGGTCAAGGGAGGTGTGTCATATTTATGACTTAATGTCAAAATAGTTTTGATGTTTTTCAATTTCAATTTTCTAAACTAAACAGAACTTTCTAGAAAAACAGAGTGCAATGTAAAGGCATTCTTGGAAAAAATCTGCATGTGTTAGGACTTTATGGAACGTACGTTTTAAAAAATTATTATCAGAGCATGTGCGACACCTGCCATGGCTCACTAGATATCCTTGGCCGTGCTGCTAGTTACATAGCATAGGCTCATCATGTGACAGGAAGTAAGTCACATAGAAACACGAGCATCCAGCGCCTCCAGTGAGGACCGACCATTGCCTTGAAACACAATGAGTAAAATTGCCAAGAAACAACCATCAGGCTGAGGAGACAGTTACTTCCAGGATACCAGTGGCTTGGGTTCCAAGAACAGAAAACAGGGGCAAAGAGATTTAATTCACGGCTTCTACAATTGTCTCTGGTGGTCCAGAGTCTGAGTGAGGTTAGTACACCAGGGACAAGGAGATCACTTGAAGAACCTTGAGGAGGCAAAGTAGTAAGAGGTGGCTGAATAGGTAGAGGGGAAGAGAGACCCAGCCAGAGACCCAGATCCCTGCCTGGCTGATCTTGGAAACTGAGAAAATGTCCAGAGTGCAAATACAGAGGGCAAATGAGCCGTCTAGTGCTGGGTGATTCCGAGTGCAGGTACCTGGCAATAAATTTGGGAGGGAGGATATTAATTAAACATATGCATATAAGTTCATGTAAACCTCTTACTTATATGCATGCATAGCACACATGTCATACAAGAAACATATTTATGCATGAGTTATATGTGTACTTATGTGCATATTAAATGTACACACACATATTATACATACATAGATACGAATGGCTAAATCTAGAGTGCAGCCAAAAGGTTGGAGCACATGAAGTCAGCAGTCTAAGGTTAAAAACAAAGAGTATCTTCCTTCGAGAGCACATTCTATTGGCTGATCAGAAGATGGGTGAAGATTTGGAGGAAGAAAATACCTAAGGGGAAGGAAGTACCAGAGGGAATTCCAGTGGGGGATGCAGAAGAAAAGCCTTAAAGAATGGAAAGCACGTAGCCAGTGGATGATCACCAAAAACATTGGGCAGCGAGGAAAGTGTAGGATGCGTTGCTTGAGAGAATGCACACATATGCACATGCACAAACCCAGACTTGTGAGGGATACTTTCCCACACAGAACTCTCTTTAAATAGAACTGATCTCTATGCAGGCAGGTGTGGAAAATTTTATAAATAGTTTTTTGAAGAAAGCCTGGTATCAATGTATCTATTTGTTTATATTCTTATGCGCCCACAAATGTTTCCTTAGAAATGGGAGATTGTATGAATGAGTAAGTTTGCACCTTTATGGTATAGTACAGTAATACTTGTTTGAAAGCAACTTATTTATATGTTTTCTTTAGGCAATTTAGAATTTTAATCTTTATAAGAAATTCATCTTTCTTTAGCTTCTGCTTCCTTCAGAAACAAACCTTTCTGAACGAAATGTCAGCAGTACTATTCATTTGTATAACCAGAAAATGGAGTAAGGACTTACATTCCCTCACACGCATACTGTACTGAGAAACAATTGTTTAAAATGGGTCCAGTTGATTTTTCTGCAAGCACTTGCTTGAAGGGTACAAAGTCAGTTTAGAGAATTCTGCTTCACCCTTCTGTGATTGTAACTATGTAATGTCCAATATCATGACCCCCATTTTTCAGAAGGAGCTGTAGATGCCTAGGGAATTAAATGGTTTGCACAATGCCTAGGAAAGCCAATGCACGGCCAGCAACTTATTGGACCCCTTTGGTACTTAGCTAAGCCTGTAATGAGTTAGACTTGGGGTATGTGTAAGTCAAAGATAAGAGACAAGATGTTTATATCCAGATCACATAGACTTTCTTTGCCATCATGGCTTCTTGCTATGGAGAAATACCATGCTCACAGAAATCAGTTTGGAAATTTAGTGACAGATGTCATTAGCACTAAGACTCCTCATATATTTGGATTGATTCATCATGATGAGTATCAGCTAGAATAGAGCTTAAGTTCTTCCCTGCAGGGAAGTAGATTCAACTTATAAAACGTGATAATTTGAAAATCACCGAAGACAGTCTCATCGTGATATACTTGACACTCAAGAGTTGGACCTTTCTAACAGGTCCTTCCTGGAACAAAACCCAGAGAGCTGCTGAATCATGCTGGCACTCAAGTTTTTCCTCAGTCATTCCTCATTTTTAAGAAGAAATTACTATTCAATAAAAGAAGGGTTATTTTTAATTTATAGGCAATATTTAAATTTCATAAAGTTTTCTGAAGGTTTTATGTTCTTGATGAAATCAGTACTTGCAAGTCAAACCTTACTTTCTGCATTTCAATTTCTCAGTATTAAGTGCAAATGTAAAAGTCTCCAAGTCATCATGAAGATCAACAAAAGTGGGTTCCATCGTCTTTACCAATGCTCCAGAACAAATCGGTCCTTGAATCTGAGATGTGGCCACAGGATGTCATGGACACAATAGGCAGACAGATCCAGGATGACACAGAGTGGAATACATAGGACCCCCAAGAGACAGAAGTGGTACTCTGTCTGGTAAGCAAGAAAACAGAGACAGACACAGAGATAGATATAGTCTCTCTCTCTCTCTCTCTCTCTCTCTCTCTCTCTCACTCCATTCTATCCACCATCTATCTATCATCTATCTATCTATCTGTCTGTCTGTCTGTCTGTCTGTCTATCTATCTATCTATCATCTGTCTGTCTGTCTATCTATCATCTATCTATCTATCTATCTATCTATCTATCTATCTATCTATCTACCTATCTATCATCTGTCTGTCTAAGTATGTATGTATGTATGTATGTATGTATGTATGTATGTATCTATCTATCTATCTATCTACATACCTATCTATCATCTGTCCATCTTCTATTTAATTTCATCCAAAGCAGAAAGAAGGTGCTTTGTCTTAAGGCACATTTCTTGAATCTGACTTTATAGGTAAGACTCCTGCACCCTAGGCATTGGGAAAACTGTTCAGAGAAAACCAGGCCAGGTTCCTAATGACGAGCCTATGCATTTATCATTGTGCTATTTCCCCAGCAGACCCTTCAGATGAAGCTTATGGTGTAAGGTGCCTAAAATGAGCCCAAATGTGAGCTTTTTCTGAGCTCTTAGGGTTTTACTGTTTACTCCCCCTGTCTTCAAATAATAGCTTGTGAAGTCCCCAAATTAAAATTTCACATAGAACATAATGCTCATAAGATAATATTTAAGATGTAATAATAGTCACTTGTATGTATATTACTAAAAGGCCATAGTTGTTACATCAATCATTTATTTACATATTATATCACAATAAACTTCCATCAACCCTGCTTCACCATGAAGTAAATTTTACTTGCGTAGAATGGACAGTTCACAATGAAAATAAAGCAGAATTTAGTCAGATGCATTAACTGTTAAAGTGAGTTCCCTTCATGTGTACACCCAAGTACAACCTATGCTAGCTGCACAGTCCATAGTGGAACAAGTCTGTTGGGAATACAAACAGCCAGTGAAGCTATACCAGAGATCCCACCTCAAGGTAAGAGACCAGGTCTTGGATTCAGATTCCATCTTAGAGAACCTGACCTTAGGTTGAGCTCCCTAGCACCAGTCTCTAGGTTAGTCCCCAACAAACATGCACCTCCAGGTTATAAGCCTGTCTCTGGTACTTCACTTCCCAAAAACCACCAATCAGGAGGAAAGTGGAAGCTAAGTTTATGGTTTGGCTCCCAGCACCGGCCAATTATTCTAAGTGGCAACAAAATTCCATAATAGCCCTTCATCAGATGTGCGTTAGGCTAGAAACCCCCTCACTTGCTTACCATTCTCTATACAACGTTGTTCTGCTGAGAGCTCTGGGTTTCACCCCTTCCCCTTCCTGCTGTGTCAGAAATGGCAGTGTAATCCAAACCAGTGCAATTGCACCTGAATCAGCTCCATGGTGGTCTTCTGGGGTTCATGAGACAGGGGAACAAAACAAAGGGGAAACCCTGTGTAGAACATTTTGAAGTTATGAGTTCTGTTGACAGATTGCTATGCATGGGGAGCCTTCATCCTCTCATCCCTTTGTGCCTTGAGCCTGTCTACCTGAGAATGATGGTATTTGGGAGTCAGGGTCACTAGAATTAGATGAGGTCATGAGTTTGTGGGTCTCTGATTTGATCAGGAGAGAAACCCGAAGCATCTCTCCCTCTCCCTCACCCTCTCCCTCTCCCTACCTCTCTCTCCCTCCTTTCTCCCATTTCTTGCCATGCTCTGTCCTTTCATTCTATTTCTTTTCCTGCTCTTTGTCCTCATCTCTCTCCATTTTGTCTCTCCCCGTTCTGAATGTCCTCAGTCTCTTCTTTATCTTTTCTTTTTCATCTCACTTTTCTGTCCATCTCTGTCTTCTCTCTCTTCTCGGATTCATAGCAAGAGGCCATAGCAGGGCACAGGGAAGTTATTTTTTAATCCAAGAGATGATGTCTCAGCATCAAACCTTGTTAACACCCAGCCTTAGATTTGCAGCTTCAGAGGGTGACGTTGAGCTCCCCACTCTGTAGTCTTCTGTTATGACATCACAAGAAGACAATGACAGTTTTCACAAAACAAGTTAATTTCTAAATCTTCCCATTTCTGATGTAATTTTCCCAAACTAGATATCAATCCTAGATTAATAGAGATTTAAAAAAAAATAGGAATCATGTTGCTATAGCAGTGTGTGTACATGGTCTAGAATGAGTCAATGCTTGCCTTCTAACAAACAGAATGTTTAAATAAGATTTAATGTGGCCAGAGAAATTTGATTTAACCTCATCTTACAGGCAATATTAAATGGTTCTAAAGCAGTGAAACTCTTGAAGGCATATGGAAAATAACAGATGCAACAGGGAATTTAAAAGTCCAGTTGGCTATGAGGAAATAATGCAATTCCATCTTCCTGCTAAGTGTGATACGTGCTAATGTCCAGTTCCCTGCCAGAGGCCTTAACTATGGAGCAAGTAAATTGAGGCAACTCTCTTATCACCGTCCCCAATGGAAATCAAAGCATCTGAATAAATGAGGTTATAAAAGTCAAGGCTTATTACACAGTAATCATCCAGGTCAGCACTCCTCCTTGGTCTAAGTGTCCCTGCTCAGCAGTGAGGCTAGTGATGACCTGTGGTGGCTGGTAGCTGTTCTCACCATCCTTTGAATACCACAAGATGTTTAGAGCACATCCTCCTGCCTCTGACTTTGACATCTCATCAATGTTTTGGATCAGGCATGTCCCTTATGACTCAAGAGGCAAAACCACTTTTGCAGCATGGCCCCAAAATGTTGTCCACTGTATCTGGTCTATTAAGCACACAGCATCCCACAGGCGTTAACTCATTGACCTTGTCCAAGTGCTGGCCTAGCTTCAAGCTGCTGAATTCCCCTAAGTGTCTGCTTGCCCTTCATTTTCAAATATTCAAGTTTAGATGGAGGCTCTGCAGATGCAGACGTTTACCCAGTGTATTTGTACTCACGGCATTTTCTGTTTCCTAGAGCTTTTGAAGTTGTGTGTGTGTGTGTGTGTGTGTGTGTGTGTGTGTGTGTGTGTGTATGAGCACCATGTCACCCTGTGTGGGTCCTGCAGATTAAAAAGGTTTGAGACTTGGTGGCCCTTTTCCATTGAACCCTGCTCTCAGTTTTAAGACAGTTTGTCATGCTTTGGAGAGAAAGCAAACAAAGAAATGAAAATCCCAGGAGGTTTCTGTTGAAAAAAAATTTACTTCCAAGTCTACCCTAGAGAGAACTATATACTTGGGACAAAGACATTCCAAGCGATCCCCCAGGTTTCTCATCCCTCATATCCCACAGAGCTAAACAGTTGCGGAATCATGGAAATGTCTTCCTTTACTTGTTACACATTACTTTGGAATCTCTCAGCATCTGTGTGTGTGTGTCCTGTGCTTCAGGAAGCTTCTCTCTACAGTCTGTGCCGAGTACCCTTAGAATCAAGTGTTTCTCTGCTAGTAAGTCTGAGGCCATGGTGTATAGCAGCTAGTCATCCATAGACACACAGAGAAAAGGGGCCATGGACGAGTTTCATTAAATGTGTGTCTCAGAAGGAAAAAAGATTGCATATACTTCTGCTTTAGCAGTAGAACTAGTAAGTAACTATCAGAACCATGTCTGACAGCTCTACCTACTAAGATATTGTGGTGGGACAAACAGATGGATAAGTGTTCAGATATTTTACTGGGACTCCATCTTAAGCCTCCTGGAAGTGCATCTGACATACTTGTGGCCAATACTGAACATATCTATGTTTTCATGGATGAAAGTTGGGGCCTGACTGGAAGAAGTGCACCTGGGTGAGATAGGGTACATTTTTGCCCAGGCCCCTTCCTGTTGTACTTCCTGTGGTACTGTGTATTGAACAGCTCAGCACTGCCTCACCTGGTATGATGGCTGAAAACACCTGAGAACTATGAGCTAAGTCCTTCTTTAACTTTCTCTGTAGCCTTGTGTTCTCTTGGGCCAATACAGGGACCAATACAGTTGCCGACACTTTCTTGAAATAGTCTTGCGTGTTGTGTCTAACTTTTATCTCTGTAATACCTTTTGCCTGTTACATGGCTTGTTGAAGTTTTTTCTTCTATTGAATAGGCATCTCAGGTTCTACAGATGTGTGACACAAGAGAATGTTCTCAAATTAAAGACCTGGAGTATATCGTGTAAGTCAGTCGTACAAATATCAAATTGTACTTTTCTAAAAATGAAGAAATCTACTTAGAAAGACAATATGGGATTCTGCTGTCATTGTCATGTCTCAGATTCTGAGTGGACTGACATTCCTCTGCCACAAAGGTTTGGGTTTTTATTTTTAAAGTACGAGCACAGAATACACACCTGATTTTTCTTTTTACTGACTATCCCTTAGTTTGGTGTTCCATATACACAGAATTTTTGAAAGTGCTTCTTTAGGAAAACTCAACACTGTGAGATCAGGGACTCTTCTTGTAGATTTGTGTTTAGAGTAATATGGGAAATGACCTTGACTTTGATTAGTTACAGGATCATGTCACAGGTCAGAGAGTAGAGATACGGATGTGTTTGTGGACACAGATGGAGGCAGTTGAGCAGAATTCAGGATTGCATGGATGAGCAGAATCTCTGATTGGACACCTGAAATATATAAACACTTTGAACTCGACAATTATTGACCAACCCAGCTGCATCAAATTTCTTCTCTTGAACTGATGGGTTAAGAATGTAAAGTTTTATCCGAGGAACTAGCTCAGTTGTTGAGGTGCCTACCACACAAACACCTGCATTTGGATCTCCAGTACCTGTATGAAACCCTAGTACTGAGTGTATTTGTACATATGGGTATAGGGGAACTTAGGGGTCTCACTGGCCAGTTAGACTAGCTGAACAGATAAGCTGCAAGTGAAATAAAAGAACCTGTTGAATACTTGAGGTAATAATCAATTAAGTTAGACCAATTGTAGACCTCTGGTGCTCATACAAATATGTATACATGTAGACCTTCATATGTGAGCATGCACACACAATAAATAAATAAATAAATAAATAAATAAATAAATAAATAAATAAAGTCAGTTCCCCTTGGTTCTTCAATCGCACACTCTCTTTTGGTACTAGTTGTGGCATTATTTAAAATATGAAGACTACACACACTTTGCTATGTGATTATTAAGTTTAAAGTTTCAAGAATAGTAGTCTGGGGGAACGAAAGCTGTTCACTCACAGGGGACTATGGGCAGAGGCTTCAGAAGTTCCCTGGATGACTTTCATTTATATATTCTGGGTTTCAAATATCAAAGTGATACATTTGCCAATTAAGAGTTCTGGGGGGTTTATTGACATTTTAGAAAGAAACCTAAATTGGAAAAATAAAGTTATAAAGTGCTTTTATAAAAATAATGAAATGTATTCCTAGTTAGGAGAAGTAAAACTATACTTTTTAAATTTAGAATTGAGGGTCTTGATTTGTCCAAGACTTTTAACTTGAAGGAGTGTTGGATTTTGTCAAATGCATTTTCGGCATCTAGTAAAATGTTAGTGTAGTTTTCTTCTTTGAGTTTATTTGGGGGTGGATTATGTTAATGGATTTATATATATATATATTGAACCATCCGTGCATCCCTGGAATGGAGCCTACTTGATCATGATGGATGACTGTTTTAATGTGTCCTTGAATTCAGTTTGCAAGAATTTTATTGAGTATTTTTGCATCCATAATCACAAGGGAAATTCTTCTGAAGTTCTCTTTCTTTGTTGAGTCTTTGTATGCTTTTGGTATCAATGTAACTGTGGCTTCATAGAATAAATTGAGTAGTGTTCCTTCTGTTTCTATTTTGTGGAGTGGTTTGAAGAGAATTGGTATTAGGTCTTCTTTGAAGGTCTGATGAAATTCTGCACTAAACCCATCTGGTCCTGGTCTTTTTGTGACTTGAGACTTTCAATGAATGCTTCTATTTCTTTAGGGGTTATGGGAGTGCTTAGATGGTTTATCTGATACTGATTTAATATCAGTATCTGGTATCTGTCTAGATAATTGTCCATTTCATCCAGATTCTCTAGTTTTGTTGAGTATAGACTTTTGGAGTAGGATCTGATGATTCTTTTTTGAATTTCCTCAGTTTCTGTTATGTTTCTCTTTTCATTTCTAATTTTGTTGACCTGGATACTGCCCTGTGCCTTCTGGTTAGTCTGGCTAAGGGTTTATCTATCTTGTTGATTTTCTCAAAGAGCCAGCTCCTAGTTTTGTTCATTCTTTGTATAGTTCTTTTTGTTTCTACTTGTTTGATTTCAGCCCTGAGTTTGACTATTTCCTGCCATCGAATCCTCTTCAGTGTATGTACTTCGTTTTGTTCTAGACCTTTCAGGTGTGCTGTCAAACTGTTAGTGTACGCTCTCTCCAGTTTCCTTTTAGAGGCACTCAGAGCTATGAGTTTTCCTCTTAGCTCTGCTTTCATTGTGTCCCATACCTGTTTATATGTTGTGCCTTCATTTTCATTAAGTTCTAAAAAGTCTTTAATTTCTTTCTTTATTTCTTCCTTGACCAAGTTATTATTGAGTAGAGCATTGTTTAGTTTCCATGTATATGTTGTCTTTCTGTTGTTTTGTTGTTATTGAAGACCAGCCTTAGTACGTGGTGATTGATAGGATGCATAAGATTACTTCCATCTTCTTGTATCTGTTGAGGCCTGTTTTATGACTGATTATATAGTCAAATTTGGAGAGGGTCCCATGAGATTCTGAGAAGAAAGTATATTCTTCGGTTTTAGGATGAAATGTTCTATAGATATTGCCATTTGGTTCATAACTTCTGTTATGTTTCACTTCTGAACTGTTTCACTGTGTTAGTTTCTATTTCTATGATCTGTCCACTGATGAGAGTGATGTGCAATGTGTTCTTTGGGCTTTAGTAAAGTTTCTTTTATGAATGTGGTTGTCCTTGCATTTGGAGCATATGTTCAGAATTGAGAGTTCATCTGGGTAGATTTTTTTTCATTGATGAGTATAAAGAGTCCTTTCTTATCATTTTTGATAACTTTAGCAAAATACAGCAAAATAGTGGCCAACATCAAATTAAATGGAGAGAAACTTGAAGCAATTCCACTAAAATCAGGGACTAGACAAAGCTGCCCCCTCTTGTCCTATCTATTCAATTTAGCACTTGAAATTCTAGCTAGAGCTACTAGACAACAAAAGGAGGTCAGAGGGATACAAATTGGAAAGGACGAAGTCCATCTGCAAATATGACCATTTGCAGATGATATGATAGTATAATTAAGCAAACACAAAAATTTCACCACAGAACTCTTATAGCTGATAAACAACTTCAGCAAAGTGACTGGGTATAAAGTTAACGTAAACAAGTCTTCCTCTACTCAAAGGATAAACAGGCTGAGAAAGAAATTAGGAAAATGACACTCTTCATAGTAGTCACAAATAATATAAAATATCTTGGGGGTAACGCTAACCAAACAAATGAAAGATTTGTATGACAAGAGCTTCAAGTCTCTGAAGAAAGAAATTGAAGAAAACCTCAGAAGATAAAAAGATCTCCCATGTTCACGGATTGGCAGGATTTATATAGTAAAAATTGCTGTTATGTCCAGAGATAATCTATAGATTCAATGCAGTCCACATCAGAATTCCAGCTCATTTCTTCATAGAGTTATAAAGAGCAACTCTCAAATTCATTTGAAGTAACAAAAACTCAGGTAGCAAAAACTATTCTCCACAGTAAATTAATATCTAGGAAAATCACCATCCCTCACCTCAAGCTGTACTGCAGAGCAATATTGATAAAAACTGATAGTATTGAGAGTGAGATAGACAGGCAGACCAATGGAATAGAATTGAAGAGTCAGACAAGAACCCACAAACCGTATTGTCAGTTGATCTTTGACAAAGAAGCTAAAACCATTCAGTGGAAAATAGACAGCATTTTCAACAAAGGGTGCTGGTTCAACTGGTGGTCACAATGTAGAAGAATGTAAATTGATCCATTCTTATCTCCCAGTACAAAGCTCAAGTCCAAGTGGATCAAGGACTTCTACGTAAAACCAGATACATTCAAACTAATAGAAGAAAAAGTGGGGGAAAGCCTCAAACACATGGGCACTGAGGAAAATTTTCTGAACAGAACACCAATGGCTTATGCTCTAAGATCAAGAATCGATCAATGGGTCACTTAATTATACTATTATACCACCTGCAAATAGTGAGATTTTGACTTCTTCTTTTCCAATTTGTATTCCTTTGACCTCCTTTTGTTGTCTGATTGCTCTGGCTAGGACTTTGAGTATTATATTGAATAAGTAAGGAAAGAGTGGGCAGCCTTGTCTAGTCCCTGGTTTTAGTGAGATTACTTCAAGTTTCTCTCCATTTAGTTTAATGTTAGCTACTGGTTTGCTGTATATTGCTTTTACTATGTTTAGGTATGGGCCTTGAATTCCTGATCTCTCTAGGACTTTTATCATGAAGGGGTGTTGAATCTTGTCCAATGCTTTCTCAGCATCTAATGAAATGATCAAGTGGTTTTTTTCTTTGAGTTAGTTTATATAGTGGATTACATTGATGGATTCCCATATATTGAACCATCCCTGCATCCCTAGGATCATGATGGATGATGGTTTTGATGTGTTCTTGGATTCGATTTGCAAGAATTTTATTGAGTATTCCATTGAACTTAGAATGAGATCCCTGTTGGAGGAATTAGAAAAATAATTGAAAGAGCTGGAGGGGCTTGCAACCCCATAAGAATAACAATGCCAAACAACCAGAGTACCCAGGGTCTAAACCACTACCCAAACCTTACACATGGACTGACCCATGGCTTCAGCTGCATGTGTAGCAGAGGATGGTCTTATTGGGCACCAATGGAAGGAGAAGCCCTTAGTCCTGACAGGGCTGGAACCACCAGTATAGGGGAATGTTGGAGGTGGTGGGAAGGGAAGATGGATGGGGAGGGGAACAACCTTATAGAAGAATGGGAGGGGGATAGGATGGGAGCTTATGTCTGGGAAAACAGGAAAGGGAATAACATTTGAAAGGTAAATTTAAAAATATCCAGTAAAAGAAAAAACCTAAGTTGAACTAGAATTATGTCAGAATTCCCAAAAAAAAAGAAAAAAAGGAAAAAAGGAATCAGCAAATGGGACCTTATAAAACGTCAAAGCTTCTGTTAAAGCAAAGGACACTGTCAATAGGACAAAATGTCAACCAACAGATTGGAAAAAATCTTTACCAATCCTACATCCAATAGAGGGATAATATTCAATATATACAAAGAACTCAAGTTAGACTCCAGAGAACCAAATAAACCTATCAAAAAATTGAGAGCAGAGCTAAACAGAGAATTGTCATCTGAGGAATATCAAGTGGCTGAGAAGCACCTAAAGTCATCAGGGAGATTCCACCTCACACCAGTCAGAATGGCCAAGATCAAAACTCAGGTGACAGCAGATGCTGGCAAGGATGTGTAGAAAGAGCAACACTCCTCTATTGATGGTGAGATTGTAAGCTTGTACAACCACTCTGGAAATCAGTTTGGCTGTTCCTCAGAAAACTGAACATAGTACTAGCTGAGAGCCCAGCTATACCACTCTCCTGGGCATATACCCAAAATATGCTCCAGCATGTAAAAAGGACATGTGCTCCACTATGTTCATAGCAGCCATATTTATAATAGCTAGAAACTGGAAACAATCCAGATGTCCCTCAACACAGAAATGGATACAGAAAATGAGGTTCATTTACACAATGGCATATTACCCAGCAATTAAAACAATGACTTTATGAAATTCATGGGCAAATGGATGGATCTAGAAAATATCATCCTGAGTGAGTTAAGTCACAAAGAGAATACCTGTAATATAACTCATGGACCACATGAAGCTCAAGAGGAAGGAAGACCAAAGAGCAGATACTTCAGTTCTACTTAAAAGGGGGAACAAAATTATCAAAGGAAGTAGAGAATGGGAGAGACTTGGGAGGAAGAGGGGGGTGAAAGAGGGGCAGGGAAGAAATGGAGGAGATGTACAGAGGGTCAGGAAATTGAACAGAGGTGGGTAGCAATGGAGTATGGTGAACTGTTTGTAGCAAGCAGAAGGTTCCAGATGCCAGATGCCAGGAAAGCAAGAATCTTCCAGGATCCCAAAGGGATGACATTAGCCAAAATACTCCACAGAGGGGAGGGAGAATCTGTTGAGACCATATACAGAGGTTAGGCATGGTTCCCCCATTTGAGGGATGAGGCCACCCACCCATCTCCAGAATTTTCACCTAGAATTGCTCCTGTCTGAAGGAAATACAGGGACACAGAGTGGATCAGAGACTGAAGGAAAGATCATCCAGAGACTGCTCCACCAGGGTATCCATTCCACATGCAGACACCAAACCCAGACACTATTGCTGATGCCAAGAAGTGCTTGCTGACAGGAGCCTGGTATGGATGTCTCCTGAGAGGCTCTGCCAGATCTTGAGCAATACAGATGCAGTTGCTCAAAGCCAATCATTGCCCTGATCACAGGGACCCCAATGGAGGAGTTAGGGGAAGGACTGAAGAAACCGAAGGGGCTTTTCTGGCATCAATGGGAGGGGAAACCCTTGGTCCTTGATGCCCCAGTGTAGAGGGCAGTGAGTTGGAACACCCTCATAGAAGCAGGTTAAGTGGGGATGCAATAGGGTGATTGCAGAAGGGAAACCGGGAAAGGGGATAACATTTGAAATGTAAATAGATAAAATATCCAATTCTAAAACAATTTAGAATTATGCTTATTATTGCTAATTTATCTGTTGAAACATATACATTTTAAATCTTTTGGTTTAATCACACTTGTACCAAGAAGTTCTTCCCTTTTAAATTTCATTTTTTTTCGAGTAGTCCTTTTTATCCTTTTTTTCTTCCACCCACATTTCTTCTGGGCTATCAAGAGCACAAGCTGCAATGGTGTGACAGAAGGTGATGGGTGAAATGCCAACTCTAATTAGAGCCTGATTGCTCTGTAATGAAAGCCCTGCCTTTGGTTTGGATGGTTCTGAGTTGTCAGGTGGAAGGAATCAACAGAGTCTGCACTCTCATTTCAAAATGTGAGGAATGTGAATGCGCATTATTTATATCATATTTCATGGCAATAATTAATTATGTGTCTAGGGAAATGATGTCCCTGAAGACAGTTGATTTTATGTTCAATCTGTATGTGCATTTGTAAAACTAATTTGTCCTCATTAAAAAGTTTAAGGGTTCATTTGAGCTAAACTCGTGAGGCCTTTTCTTGGTTTGAAGCTTACAACATACAAAGCAAACGTCTAATTTTGTTTTTTACTGGTAAACTATTCAGTGCCCGCAGGATTGTACTAGATATTATTATACTGAGTATAGTCATGCTATAAAAATAAAGGAAAGATGTACTCTTTTCTCAGAAGAGCTTTATAACTTCTTTGGAAGACGAGAACATAAAACACAAACAACATGACATCTCCAAACACGTTAATTATTAAAAGAACAGTGTCTATTCCATGTAGCATTAAGCTGTAGAATGCTGATAAGCTTTCTTTTTGATCTATAGAAAATTTTAAGATATTCACTTGGGTTGTTTACAGGCCTCCTCCTCCTCCTCCTCCTACTCCTCCTTCCTATGTACAGCATTTACCAAATGAGTAATGTATCACACTACAAAAGTCATATGCATCCAGTGTCATTGTTTGTCAGTGCGGGCAGCGGATTGCTTTTCAAACAGACAAACAAGTTGTGATTATGAAAATAATTTCTTGCCTCAAGCTCATCACAACTAAGTCTTTTCATTGTAGTTAGATGTAATTGTGGTCTTTAAAGTCACATTTACCCAAACAGTGTATTTTTTTTATCATTTTCATATGATACTAAATTTCTAGGTTCTCCTGGTCATACTATACTTCATTGAAAGTTCAATGTGTGTTTCCAAAGATGTGTAAGCCGTTTATCTACTATTAAACCAGTGAATGTACAGAGAACATATATATTTGAAGCAGAATTGCCTTCCTCAGGTTGAGAGTTTTCTTCTTTCATAGATTGCCGGCATGATGATGTTGGTAAGAGTAGCCAATTTGTTTTATTTTACCCAATTTCAGAGATCACTACCCTCAGCAAGATGAAGCAATTATTTCTTCCTTTATTTGGTGTTTTTAGAGACCATTAAGCTTATTTTGTCTGTGTTGTAAAACAAAGCAATTTTCTTCTCAAGGTGTTACTGAATCCCAAGAACTGGATCCTCATTATAATGGATCTCATTTTCTAAGGAGTCATACCTCAGCAAGCCTAGCTATACCTAGAGATTGGTCAGGAACCTGGGGAGGAGGGCAGGAGAGGAATGAAGAGTTAAGGGCTATTGTAAAGGCTCTGCTCTTTGTCTTAATGATCGTACTTTTACTTCTAGGTTTCAACTTAGAGGAATGTAAATGGGAGAAAAGAAAGGAAGATGACACGACAAAAGTGGTCTTATTTTGTGTTTCCATCAGGAAACTGGCCACGATCAGATTAAAATTAGACGACCAGTAGGGTACAGTATATAGAGATGGATGGGAAGTTGTGGAGTGCTTTAGACGTCCACAGCAAAAGAGACAAAAACTTTCATGTAATTTGAGCAAGAGCTCAAAGGATTAGGTATCCCTAGGGGGAAAAAAAACAGAAAATAGGAAATAAGGGTTTCAAAGAAAGGCAACAACATTAAATACAATAGAGGTCCTACATTAGCCTTGAAAAATGGATATCAGTGTTGGTTTTTGCCAGCAGTATCAAAGGGGAGACATAGAGGTGAAGGATCATCCTGTGAGGCATACTATAACCCAAACAATTGTGATTTGTAGAAACTAAGGTGGGAGGGTTGGGAGTCTGGATTACATAGGAAGTTTCAGCATAGCTACACAGTGGCACTGTCTTGAAGAAGAAAGCAGGAGGAAGAGGAGGAGAGAGAAGAGGAGGTGTGGGCCGATGATGGCAATATGAAAAGTGGGTATTGAAAAGAGAAAATGATAGCAATATAGTTTTGTCATTCATGAAAATTGCTCCAATAGTGTTTATATTAAACAGTAATTGAGAATTGTCAACAAGCTTGATCTCGTTTGTAGTCTATGGCTCAATGTACAAGGTCATTGGAATTTTGACTCTGGGTTATGTTTTTTCTGTTACATAGATGCACAGTATGGTGTTAACAATCAATGTTTCTCCCTCTTCTCATTAGGAGATGTGTGAAGACTCTCTAGTTCACAATTACTGGCCTGTTCTTATTTTATCTTATCTATCTCTATTTACTATATTATGTAGTTCTCTACTTATTTTTATGTCAACTATTTTTAAAGATTTATTTTATTTTTATGTGTGTAGGTGTTTTGGCAGCATGCAGAATCTAGAAGCAGGTGTCAGATCCCTGAAAATTGAGTTACAGAGAGTTGGAAACTGCTTTTTATGTGCTACAAAAAGAACCCAGGTCCTCTGGAAGGAGCCAGTGCTCTCAACTACTGAGTCAACTCTCCATCAGTCATCTACTTTTATCCATTATCCCTCTATTTGATATTTTCAGAGACTATTAGCTAATTAACTTATATTCATAAAATAATCTGAATAACAAATCTTAATATTTTGTAGAAAATATTGGCATATCTATAATTAGAAAGATATAAAAATACTCATAAAATGTAAATGTTGAAATCTCACTTTAAAAGTTTATATTTTCTTATTCTACTACTTTTGAAATTCATTACCAGACTAGACATAGTGGAAGATTATAACAAAAAGGAGAACTTAGTGGAAGATTATAACAAAAAGGAGAACTTATCACTTAAATATGAAGGCAAAGCCAAACACAGTGGTGTCAATCTCTATTTCTAAGTGTCTCAGAGACTAAGGCAGGATAATCAGGATTTCAAGGCCAGAAAACACAAATGACAACTCTATATCAAAAACTAATAATGAGGTAATTTTATAACAATAAATTTCATTCATTGTTCATAATTCATAAAACAAGTAAATCTATTTTTCTTCTGCAAAGCTAATGTTTTGTGTGCTAAAACAAAGCAAAGTAAAAAACAAAAAACAAACAAAAATCCCCAACCAATCAACCAAAAAACCCAAACCACAACAAAAACCAAGAATAACAAGCAACAACAAAAGAACAAACAAAGATCCCCTCAGGCCCCACCCACTCAAACAGCAAGCCCACTGATGCTTAGATGAGTATTCAATACAGCATCCTGCTCTACTGCTGCATCCATGTCACTGGCCTACGTAGCCAGGCTACATTCTGGTTCTGTTCATTTTCCGTTAACTCCATCTTCTCTTCCAATACCCAAGGACTCCTACTCCAAGCCTTGGCTAACAAGAATGATGAGCAGACCTAAGGGTGAGAAACTTTGCCTTGCACAGTTTGGGCTTGGGTAAACATCTACAGCATTAGAAGTACTAGTTACACAAATCTCTTTCCAATCCTGGTCTTTCAGTGATGTCAACCTTGGAAGCTAAAAGTCAAACACCTGATGAATTGTTTGCACCATGGATGATGGTAAGGTCTTTGTGAAAAGCTGGTCCTCAGTGTACTTTATAACCCCCATTATCTGCCTACTGATCCCCATCTCTTCTTCCCCTACTATGAATTCCACCATGTTTTTTATCAAAATCTTTATAATACCTCAGCCTAATGTATTGTACAAGACCCTTTCTGTAACACCTACTTCCCCCAAATTAATTGCATTTGGATTGAGAAAGTTTTAGGTTCCCTGCAAAAGTGAGTAGTGAGTAATTCTAATTACAGATGTATGTGAATTTCCCAGTAAATTGTGCTGAAGTAAGTAATCATGTAAATAAATGTCATAAATAGTCCTTAGGGCAAAAGAAAGTACATAAATGCTGTAGACCATTGATAACAATCGCAAAGTGCTATAGGTTAAATCTTCAGATGTCACTATACTTGTTGACTAGAACTGAATAAGTTAGTGAACTAAAGATGGGTAGTAATAATTGGATTAAGCTTGTAAGTACTAACATAAACCTGCAGTTAGCCCTTTATAGCTATAGGTGGTTACATGTAGAAATGGTATGTGCATGTATTTATGTATGCAAACAAAACCACATGTATCTTTTTTTGCTTTCTCAATTCAGAAGACCTAACATCAGTGAGCACATGTATCGAATGAATTCTAAGTTCTCACATAATTCTTGTATATAAAAAAATAATTTGAGAACCAGCTCCTGCTTTTGTTGATTCTTTGTATAGTACTTTTCATTTCTACTTGGTTGATGTCAGCTCTAAGTTTGATTATTTCCTGCCTTCTACTCTTCTTGGGTTTATTTATTTCTTTTTGTTCTAGGGCTTCTAGGTGTGCTGTCAATCCGATGACATATTCTCTCTCCCGTTTGTTTTTGCAGGCACTCAGAGCAATGAGTTTTCTTCTTACTACTGCTATCATTGTGTCCCATAAGTTTGGGAATATTGTATCTTCATTTTCATTAAAGTCTTTAATTCCTTTCTTTCTTTCTTCCTTGACCAAGTTGTCATTGAGTAGAGCATTGTTCAACTTCCATGTATATGTGGGCTTTCTGTCATTATTGTTGTTATTGAAGACCAGTCTTAGTGTGTAGTGATCTGATAGGATGCATGGGATTATTTCGATCTTCCTGTATCTGTTGAGGCCTGTTTTGTGACCAATTATATGGTCAATTTTGGAGAAGGTCCCATGATTTAGATTCCAGAGAGCCAAATCACCCTATTAAAAATGGGGTACAGAGCTAAACAAAACATTCTCAGCTGAGGTTTATCAAATGTCCAAAAAGCAATTAAGGAAATGTTCAACATCCTTAGTCATCAGGGAAATGCAAATCAAAACAACCCTGAGATTCCACCTCACAACAGTCAGAATGGCTAAGACAAAAAACTCAGGTTACAGCAGATGCTGGCAAGGATGTGGAGAAAGAGGAACACTCCTCTATTGTTGGTGGGATTGCAAACTGGTACAACCACTCTGGAAATCAGTCTGGAGGTTCCTCAGAAAATTAGATATTGAACTACCTGAGGACCCAGCTATATTTCTCTTGGGCATATACCCAAAAGATGCTCCAACATACAACAAAGACACATGCTCCAATATGTTCATAGCAACCTTATTTATAATAGCCAGAAGTTGAAAAGGACCCAGATGCCCTTCAACAGAGGAATGGATTCAAAAAATATGGTACATCTACACAATGGAGTACTACTCAGCTATCAAAAACAATGACTTCATGAAATTCATAGGCAAATGGATGGAACTGGAAAATATCATCCTGAGTGAGGTTACTCAATCACAGAAAAACACACTTGGTATGCATTCATTGACAAGTGGATATTAGCCAAAAAACTGAAATTACCCAAGATGCAATCTACAGACCACAGGAAGCTCAAGAAGAAGGATGACCAAAATGTGGATGCTCCCACTCCTTAAAAGGGGGAAAATACTCATAGGAGGGGATATGGAAGCAAAGTTTAGAGCAGCAACTCAAGGAATGGTTATTCAGAGCCTGACACACATGTGGTCCATATATATACAGCCACCAAAACTAGATAAGATTGATGAAGTTTAAAAAATACATGTGGAAAGGGACTGGATATAGATCTCTCCTGAGAGACACATCCAGAGCATGTCCAAGACAGAGGTCAATGCTAGCAGCAAACCATCAAACTGAGAATGGGACCCCTTTGGGGGGAATTAGAGGAAATATTGAAGGAGTTGAGGGAGCTTGCAACCCCATAAAAACAACAATGCCAACCAACCAGAGCTTCCAGGGACTAAACCACTACCAAAAGATTATACATGGACTGATCCAGGGCTCCAACTGCATATGTAGCTGAGAATAGTCTTGTTGGGGCACCAATGGAAGGGAAAGCCCTTGGTCTTGCCACAGTTGGAACCCCAGTGCAGGGGAATATGGGGGAAGGCAATAAGGGGGATGTATAAGGGGAATACCTGTATGGGGGAGGGGGAGGGGAGGGAATGGAGGCTTATAGACAGGAAACCAGGAAGGTGAATAACCTTTGAAATGTAAGTAAAGAAATATATAATATAAAATAAAAAAAATAATTTGGTGTGGGTAGGTCAAAAGGACATACACATAATCCTGGAAAGATTACAATGCCTACAATGAGAAGAG
Organism: Rattus rattus; assembly: GCF_011064425.1. Classification (NCBI taxonomy): domain Eukaryota; kingdom Metazoa; phylum Chordata; class Mammalia; order Rodentia; family Muridae; genus Rattus; species Rattus rattus. The sequence goes on along the minus strand of NC_046168.1, from coordinate 46,959,105 downwards.
TCTACAGAAAATTCCAGTGGTGTTATACCATAACCCAAAGCACAAAATAGAAATCCATACGCCTATGGTGTTATAAATGATTGTTGAATAAGGAGGGCAAACATTCTCCCCTGCAGAACATCTATAAATAATTTATACAGAAATACGTTCTCAAGGGGATAGAGGAGGAGTCTTCAGTCTCTAACTTGGCCATTTCAAAAGGATATCTTTCTGGAAAGTGCAGGATAGGAAGGACAAGGATAGTTAATATCTGTTCCATGAATAAAGCACTAAGAGACACAGTGAATGTCAGAACATCATGTTGACACAGTGTACACTTTAAAATATATTAGAAATGTCAGTAGTGAAAAAAGAAGAGGCAGGGTCCAGTTGGTAAAGTGCTTGCTGGGCAATCAAGTACTAGAACTTAGTACTCAGCATTTGGGATTCAGAAGCAGAGGATCACTGGGGCTCAATATTGCAAATCAATGAGCTCCACATTCAGTGGGGGACCCTGTCTCACCAACCTATGATAAAGAGTTATTGAGAAAAATAGCTGTCATCAACACCTGATCTTCACATGCATATACACACATAGATGCGTTCATGCCTCTTTCACATGCACATGAGCACACACAGGTCATATTAAATAGACACAAGTCTTGTGATCATATGGAAGACTCATAAAAATTAACAGTAAGATTTGATAAAAATCTAACACTCGTGTTTCATAATGATCCTCAACCAGTTAGAAATTGAGAATTATTTCAGTTTGATAAAGAACATTTATAAAAATCTTACCTCTAAAATTATACTTAATAATGAAAACCAGAAAGGAAAACAAACTAAAACGAAAAAAGGACAAGGTGACTGAAAGAAATTAATCTCTATTTATATAGAACACTCCAAGGAATTTACAGAAAATAAAACTCTACAGCTAATAAAGGAATTCAGGAAGGCTGAAGGACATAAGGTGAAGAAACAAACATCAATCACATTTCTGTGTCCCAGTAATGAATCCATGAACAACAAAAGCAAATGCACGATAGCACTTGGCAACCACCAAAGAAAGTGAAGCATTTTCTAGCAACATGTATGTATGACAGAGACTCTAGGAAAGGTACAGAAAGAAATTAAGCAATGTAATAAGTTGAGAGACACATTGTTTTCACATATTGGATGACTTGACAGATTTGTGTATTTTATTTTTCTTCAATGTGTTCAAATAGTAAAGTATTGATTGTTCCAAAATGACCAACAATTTCAAAGGACTTCCTGTCAAAATCTTCGCATACTATTTCATAGACATAGACATGGTTAGCTGCAAGAAATCTAATGTAATCATGACAAAATGAAAATAGTGAGAGAGGCTCCTCTTTATTGGGACCCATTACAGTAATCAATATCGTGTGGCCGTGGATGAGAGGTAAGCAAATGGGTGGAACAGAATAGGGCCTGGAAAAGTCTTACATAAATGTGGTCCTCTAAGTTTTGCAAAAGTCAAAGCATATTGGTTTGTAGGTAGACAGAGAAGTTCTAGCCCCATTCCTTTACAATGAAGATATCTAGTTTCCTCAACAACACTTTTAAAGATGTGTTTTCTCCAATGTGTATTTTTGACATATTTATGAAAAATCAGTTGACTGTAGCTATGTGGAGTTATACTAGGGTCCTCAACTATATTCTGTGATCACTGTCTCAATACCATGCTGTTTTTATCACTAATGGCTCAATCTGTAATTAAACATAAAATCAGAAAGGAGGATGTCTCCATTAAGGTTTTCATTCTTTAGGATGGTTTTGGATATCCAGAGTATTTTCATCCTCTCATATAAATCTTAAGATTGTTTTTATTTCAATTTCTATGAAGAATTTTGTAAGAATTTTAATCAGAATTGTATTGAATTTGTAGATTGGTTTTGGAATTCAGAGTAATTTTGATCAGGGATTATTAACCTGGAGTTTGTAAGTTTGACATGGTACCTAAAACAATCTAGAACAATCTGTTTACCTATAAATCCCAAATGGATCAGAACTGTCAATATTAGACCTTGAACTCAGAAACTGTTAGAATAGTCAGTAGTAGGCTGCATGAATAATACAGACCTGACAGGCCATTTATATCTACTGGTTCTGTAGTAGTGAGGCTTATGTGGTTTATGTGGTAACCGATTGCCTTATTGATTAAGATTTTTGGATTGCCCCACATGAAGTAACTTATATGAGCCTTGTACTTAAATCATGGTAAAAAGCCATTGTTATGGAAGCCATAGGCATAGGCCTCACTGGAGAACTTTTGATGTTTTTTAATCTGTCGTGCTTTCAAATAATTTTCCAAAAATTTATGTTTATATTTATAGGTTTGTACTGCTTCCAATCTCAGTCACAGAAGCTTCTTACTGCAGTAGGTACTGGCCAACGCAGAGACAGTCAATTGTTCAAAGTGCTTAGCAAAATGTCTGTCGGTGCTTAGCTATGGATCAAGCACTTAGGGGAGATTGTGGAAGAGGTGACAGCAAGAATGTTAGAATGTTGAAGACTGGCGATGAGTGGTGTGAAGTTCTGTCCTCTTGATCTGACACGGGCACTGTACGTAGGAACACACAGGTGGTGAGCTTATGTTTTCAAGACATGCAGAGGATCAAGACAGAGTATGCCCAATGGTAGGTTCTAAATTTCTCATTGTGTCACCCCACGTAATGTGTAATGGGCAACACCAGTTTGACTCAGTGAAAGAAGGACCTTGAGAGGGTGATGTAGTGGAAAGGTCCTGGAGGAAGACGGAGAGTAGAGTTTTTGGATATTTTCAAGATACACTAACAGATGTGTGAAGTTTTCATAGAAGGAATAAAAGTAATCTATTAAAAAGTCCATGTCCTTACTATTCTGAATATGTAGCAGCGCTATCCTGTTTTCTCTCCTTCACTCTACGGTATTGCTCATTTTGTACCATCAGGGTACAGAAGAGTGTCTCGGCACCCACCAGCAGCTACTACAGTCATGATTCTTCTGCTGCAAAATCCAGTGATTTTGAATTATTAATAATTTCTTAAATGGACTTTTTGAGGATACAAATCAGCACAATATCACTTTTCTCTCTGGAGCTGATATTTGAAATAATCTCCCATCTAAGTCATGGCCACAGCCACTGTACAAACAGCTGAACTGGGCTTGGCAGAGGAGGTTGTGACCATCATTATTTTTCCCAGCACAATGCTGAGTGTGCTTTCTCTCCTCTCTGGGATAACTTGGCATTTGGTCCTTGGAGATTTCCCCGGACTTTGTGAGACTTTTGCAACTCTCACATATTGTGACTGAACATCCTGAAAATTCTCATAGGGCCATGTGCCCAACTTCTGTTTTTGTTATCATTGTGGTCAAATTTTCTTGACCCTTCTATGGGTTGGAGTAAATAGAAGTAAAGGCTTTCAATGTTTTTACTCCAATATATCTTGGTTCCTATATTATACTGATAGTACTTTCTATTTCCAAAACACACACACACACACACACACACACACACACACACACACACACACACACACATACACAATTTTACAGAAATCTCAGGAAAATATGCCACTTATTCTTGGTAAACTTGTCAGGTAGATATTTATGTCCTCTGTTTATAAATATGGAAGTGGAAATTCTGAGTAATTACTATGCTAGTGAGAAAGAGAGCGTGACTCGAATTCTAGGTACTCTGATGCCTAATGGAATGCCCTTCCTCTGACATTTGCAGTTGCCTGATTGAACAAAGCCTTCTTCAGTGAAGAGGTTAGTGTCAGTTCTTAGGGCCTCTAGTCATGCAGTGCAAGCCCTTAAGCTCTCATAGCCATTCATAGCCTCTGTTTCCACTCAAGTAGTTCAAACAGCATGCTCCTCTGTGCTTAAGTTCTTCACTTATAGAGTCCAGTGTTTCCTTAAACCTTACTTCTTTATTGGCATATGGACTTGGAAAGCACTATCTTCATCTGTTGTTTAAGAGAGTGAGTACTGAGATAAGTACTTTAAAAGATAGAATTTGTTCCAAGTATGTATGAACTCTGCATAGGCTCCCTTAGTGGAAGGACAAGTGGATGGAACCGTGAAGCCTGTAACCTTGAGTAGAGAATGAGTATTTATTTTAAAACATACACAGGCTTACTAGCTGGACAAATTTCTCAGAATTTCCACTTCCATACTTGTAAATGAAGGATAAAAATATCTAGCTAATTTACTAAGAATAAATGACATTTGGTGGAAAAATACAAAGTATGCTGCTCTCAATACTGTGTGTGAAATGGTGATGCTTTTCTTCATCTGTTTATTTGTTCACATTTTGCATCTTTATTATTGATATATTTACGTTCATTCTTGGGGATCAGATACTTCTCTGCTAATGATGACATTCTCAAGAGGAAAGGCCAATCATTCTTCATTGTGTAGGATTTATATACATCACATGAGCATGTTTGTAATAACTGAGATGCTAGTTTATACTTGTCTAAAAGTGTTGTGTTGTATGGATTTCAATTAAGTGAGAAGGATTCAGAGAGCCTGAAGAAGTACAGTAATAGTTTCTGCTATCAGTTTCCTAAAGAAGGGAATTGTACACCTGTTGCGGTATAATTTAGAAAAAAACAAAAAGGTTTCTTTTATCCCACACTAGTGCTGGCACCATAGAGCCACATGGCATCTGTGGGTTATTTTCATCTCAGTCAACAAAGCATCTCACCCACTAAGCTCCATCCCACATCAAACTGCCGATGGCTACTCTCTGAACCTGGCAGCAATCTCTCTACCATCTAGTTCCCAAGACAGGTTGCCACCATGCCAGACATACGCATCCCACTTCCTTGGCCGGCCCACTGTGTCCAGCCACCACACACTCTCTTGAACTTGATTAAGTCACTACATGAAAGAACACACCACACAATAACCTCGGATCCAATCGATAAGATATAATTGCCCATCTAGATAAGATATAATTTGTTCATCTAGACATACAAAATCCTGTTCACATTCATCCCTTAAGAATAGTCATAACAATGTATAATTGTGCAGAGAGAAATCTTAACATCCATCTTGATGTTCTCTCTGCTGCCCCCCACTCTCTTTCCCCAGTGGTCTCTTCCTTCTCTAAAGCTTTTCTCCGGCCTATCCTTCCTTCTTGTCCAATGACAGGCCTTGATCTACCCTGTACCAGCCTTCACCTGCATAATGACATCAACCTACATAAACCTTGTGCTTTCATTCCCTAGGGGTTTTCTTCCCTCCCACACTGCTAAGTTTCATGGAATAAATATTTGAGAATAGACAGGTTATGGAGAAAAGCATACAACACCTTTAGTTTACCTTTACAGAACATGAGAGAAGTCATAAATAAATGAAAACCTAATGAAAGAGAGATCTCTGTGGAGTTATGCTTCAAAAAGTTGTGGTTGGATATGGATTGGTGTATGAAAGGAAGACTGTGATTGGCGGAGCAGAAAGGATAAGACTTTGCCATGAAGCCTAGCCTTCCAAACAGAACAAGCATAACTCTTTTGTCTGCACAGCTCAACAATAAACATCAGCATGGTATGTTTAATCAAATTTGGTTGACCACAACTTAATGTGAAAGAGATGCATCAATTGCATTGTGGGAATATCATGATGGGACATCATACTTACAGTAGATATATTAGTCAGGGTTCTCTAGTAGGACAGAACTGGTGAAATGTACATACATTACATAAAAGGGTTCATTAGATTAAACAAATTATATGCTGGAGAGTACAACAATGGTTGTCTTCACACAGGAGAGGCTGAGAAACAGTACTCAGCCCACAAGACGATGGTCCCAGTTTGTGACTAAAAACCACTGGTAAGAATATCTTTCATCCATGTTGAAAGGCTAAAGAAGCTGGATTCTGGCATCAGGGAGGGACAGGAGCATTGGCACTAATAGTGTGAATCCACTGGCCAGCAGGAAGTGAAATCAAGCAGGTCAGAGTACTGTGTTGTGTCTGTTTTATATGTGAGCTGCCACTGGAAAGTACCTGCAAAAATATGCGTTTTTATTACATTTCCCTAATTCCTTCAGGTTTATAGATTTAGATCGCGACTTTGATTCTAATCTTTAACTTCATACATTTAGTTTTAATGCTGGACATATTTAAATGTATTTTCTTTTACTTAAAAAAATTTGTCCCGATGTGTCAGAGTTCATTTATTTTTTTCATTAATTCTTTCCTGCTGTATTGCCTTCTTCATACCTTTTGGAGTCTTGCATTGTTAACTCTCTTAAGGATTTTTGTTCACATTTGCACTGGAGGCTTCTGACTTAACCGTGGTGAGCTTGGCTGTGTCAGCAGCATACGCTTATATTGGCTGTGTTTATCTGTTTAATTTTTTATTCATGGAGATGTTTTGTGGAAGATGCATTTAAACCTTCACTGTTCTATAAAATTTTCTGTAAAGTATCTGGAGAAGATGCTTTTTCTAGAAAGAGAGAGCTTACCTGCATCTTAGTTTTCTTTCATTCTTAATAGCATAAAACTCGTTAAGCTCTTCATATGTTTTCAGACTTATTGCTCTAATTCCTATTTTCTTGATAATTGATATGATGTGCTGACCTGCTAACCTTCGTTCCTTGACTTTTTGATGATGCATTTAAATTCATAATATTTATAATAAAATATTAATCTTTTCTTCCTGGCAGGCACCATGGTAGATTCTAGGCATTTATAAAGAATCCTATAAGAAAGTATGGGATAAAATTTCTAGTATGGATAGCTAATCAATAACTAGAGTTAAGCCCAAGAAAGTAGGCTGTGGGGTAGGACACTTCCCATGCATTGTTTCATATGTCAGAGAAGAAGGAAAAGAAACAGCTTGAAGTAGAGTTTTAAATATAATCTATTATCCTGGTCATAGTACTGTATTTTAGTCAATCAGGTTTAATCCTGATATTTCAAAACATTTCATTGTTGTTATGCTACAGTAAGTCTTTAAATACATTTTCGTGCATGACTTCATCTCGTATGAGGTCTATTTAATGATCCTAATATGATATGAAACAGCTTTAGGTATGTGGATACTTAAAGAAAATGCTCCTACAGGGAATTTGATTTTGGTTCCTCTAACTTGGTTAGCAGCAGACACGAAGGAGGCAGTCGTTGTGTAGAGCAAGTGGGAAGTCTGATAGAGGTGACCCAGGCTTTCTCTTTCACCGAGCTTCGAGTTTCCTTCCTTGAGTAGAGAAAAACTGAGTATCACAGCACAGTTTTGATTAGAACAAAAGTAATGCAAATGGCTGACACTATGATTTTAAATTTAGTATCAATCCATTCCACTCTGTTGCTTTGAGCTGTCAGTGTGTAGCCATTTGAGTTTAAGTGAATTTATTACATTTATAAATTAGGAAAATGAGCTCTTCTACTAGCTGCATATACAGTCAATCCCTTTCTATGTGAACTCCCTCTGTCTTCCCTTATATTAAATGGTACCCCAGCATCCCACTGCCCTTAACAACTCCTACCATATTGAACTCCTCTGTGCCTCACCCGACATGCTGGCTCTGTATCCAGTCTTCACATGTTGCATTGTGAATCAGATATGAACAAATCACCTTAAAGACCTCACGCTGAACTCTCTTTCACTGTGTTGTGGCATTGACTTACTGAGGCATTTTCCTAATTGAGGTTTCCTCCTCGCTGATGATTCTAAGTTGTATCAAGTTGGCACAAAATAGCCACCAAGCAGATATTTTCTTTGTGGCTTCTAGCATGTACACTTTTGGAAATTGAGGGTACAGATCTTCTGTCTTGGGGGGTTGTGACAATTCTCCCATAGCACTTGGTTGGTATCTTATGCACTGGCAAAACATACAAGTCTCACACGAAACTATTCGTTTGTAGTTATACATTGAGAATGGCAAGGCATTATTCACACCCATGGAAATTTTACTATATTTTTGTGTTCATGTTCCTGTGTATGAGTGTACATGCAAATCCAAGTGCATGCCTGTGGAAGTCATATTTGGCATTAGCTGTCATTCTTTGTTTTTGTTTTCCCCTTATATTTTGAGATAGGGTCTCTTACTGAACCTGGAGACTTTTCTATTTGGCTAGATTGGTGAGTCAGCAATTCCTCTCTGTTCTTCCCCTGTGCTGAGACTACAGGTGTATTCTGTCTGCTACATATAAATTTGATGTAGATGGCTGGGATCTAACTCAGGTCCTCGTGCTTATGAGGCAAGCCCTTTGCTGAGTAAGTCATCTCACATCCCTAGACTACATTTTTATCTTTATTTTACAGTAGTCTAAGACTTTCAGGAAAAACAAAGAACATCATCATTTAGATTCAAAGTTGGATGTTTCAAGTGGAAAGGACCATGCAATGTTGTCCTTTTTTTTTCCTGACAACTCCACTGACAGCCTAGTTGCCTGTCATAGCACTACTTGAAAAATCAGCCCTAAGCTTTAACAGAACAGAATTTCCAGCTACTGATTCTAGCCTATTTTTGAAATAAAGACAGCTTAACCTGGCTTTACGATTACCTTAGAATCCTGAATTCAGAGTGTGTCACAGAAACCGATAAGACAATGGCTGAGTGACAGCAGACATACACATTCTAACTCTCTGAACCATGTGGTAAGTAAATGACCTCTTATGCGTGATGACCTGTTTTTGTAACATGTCCCTCATAGATTCTGTAATAACACATTGAATTGTGGAGCATATTCATGAGTGACAAAGCCCATTTAGGATTTTCCAATGCATCTTATATGTAATTAAATGCAATCCCTCTTCTGACTCACGTATTAAGTAAGGTCCGTGATGCCAGATAGCTAGGTTATGTTGGATCATTTAGAGAACTCTCAAAATGTCTGTCTTATGTTATTTCGCCAATATATTCATGTCTATGATAAAGCTTTGTACAGATATGTTTGGTCTCCCTAAATATAAATAGCATGAAAGTATTTAGAGAGATTAGGAGAATCAGATGTGTTCAACAAGAGATCATTCCCACCGCGATGTAGAAATATCTGTGTTGTCCACGAATCTTGCACAATTTCAGTGCTCGGGGACATATTGTCTATCATCTTATCTCGTCCCACCTGTCCCATCAAAAATCTAAAATCTGGGTATGGATCATGAATCATTTGCTCTATCAGTGCTGTATCACCGTTTGCTAAATTATGATGACAAATTATCATTAATAATATTATTTTGTAAGTTATATTTTAAGACATCTTATTAACATCGCCTACTTGACCAAGTTGTCATCTGTAGGCAAACATTTATTTAGATGTGGGAAACATAACAGATAGTGAATGAAGGGAAAGGGTACCTGCTGTGTGGAGAATGTGAATCAGACTTCCTACAGTCTCTGGCGCCCCAAACACTGTTTACCAGGCTTTCCTTCACATCCCATAGCTCTCTAACTCACATGTCCCCAGACTTTCTGGTGCCAATGAAGAGTCCATTGATCCGTAAAGCAAATTATTCATCCCCAAGTCTTTGGCATGTCTGGTTTCTTCCTAACTCTTCAAAACAAGAAGTGGCAAGGAAAATAGAAAGCCAAAAGTTTCCATGTGACAAGAAAGCTGAGAGGCTACTGCAGGCTGAAGCAAGCAGGCAGGAGCGAGGGAAGAGGCTATGAAGGAGTAGAGAGGGCACAGGAGGATTGCAGGGATGGGAAAAACACAAAGAGAAATAACAAAAGAAAATTTTATTTGAAAGATAGGATGGAACATAATTCTTTGTATTCTAATAAAGTTTTTACTTTTTTAAATACAGAGCATTGGCATTGTTTTTGTCAAATTAGTTCTTTGACAATTTAGTGTGTGTGTAGAGTATATGCTGATGACTCAGTGCTCTCACCTTCTCTCTCTCTCTTCCATTATCATCATCCCCCTGCCTCCTCACACATCCCTTTCCAGGTTCATGACTTATGGCTTTGTTTTGTGGCAAAAACGTTATGCTTGAAAAGTATTTTAGATACAGTTCAATTAACTTTTCTTACAAGGTGCTAAAATAACTACATTAAACTTGTTGCTTCAAGTTACTAAAATAACTACATTAATCTTGTTGCTTGGATAATTAAAATCTCTTTATACATATGTCCAGAAATACAGTATTTATATCATTTGGTTTTCTGGAATATTCTTTTTAGTGAACAAACATGCAGCGATCTCATGTTGTTACAGCTTCGAGAAGACGTGACACAGGAGTGAACCACATGTGCTCTAGGACGATGATTGAACCTGCATATAACTGGCTGTGTGACATTGATCAAGCTATGAAAGCCTTCCATTTGTCTCAGTTTTCCTATCTGTAAGTGGATATAAAGTCACAACAATAACTTAACATGCTAGACACATTAACAAACATGATGGACTTAGGATATCACCCACATACAAAAATCAATGTTTTTATGTATACATCTTCAATATTTTTATACAACTTGGCATATTTACACTAAAATCCATGACAAGTTACACAAATGAGGCAAAATTTAAAAGCAAAGCTATAGTATAAGCTTTGACATACATCCTGAGTATCTTTTACTCAGCCCTGCCTCAAGCAATCCACTTTTCACAGTTTAGCGATGAAATCAGCTGTTGCTTTGGGTTGCAATAGATTGTTTGCGTTCACTGGGTATCAATAAAGCATTGGTGCCCAGCAGATGCCTCAGGTTTTGGGAGCAGTGGATGGATCTTTGCATAGCAGATGGATATTTACAGCATGAAAAAGGTAGAACAGGTTATACTCAGCCCATCTGCTGAGAAGCGTGGCTAACATTTATTCTATCTTCACTGAGTCCTAAGATGTTCCTAGGATCCTACACTTAGTCTTGAAAGATGTTGTTAATTTGGGGCTTTTGTGGTTGCAAACAGAACACTCCCTTAGTAGTATAACTGAGCTTGCATTGCATCTTTGTCACTTTCCTGGAAGTTGTGGTTTCACAGGCAGGGCAGCAGTTCAAGGTTACTGTTTGGCAATCTTGGTGTTTTCTTTCCAGTTCCTGCTACAGCAGTAGGTCTGTGTTGCTTTAGACTTAAAGGGACAGGTAACATATCAAGATGAAGGTAGTCTTTGCTTACTTCTGGGATGGCTTATAAACAAGGGCAAATATTACCATCAATCATCACAAGACCTTTTGGGTAGAATTAGAACAGGTGCCCCACCCTTGTTAGAGGTATGGACATGAGGGAAAATGATGTGATTCTCCTCTAGGGTGTCAATATTTGCTTCTGGGGATTAGGGATCTACCTTAGGATTATCTTCTGGGAATAGATGGAAGAAAAAATTTAATATATATAAAATCACAAGTAATAAAGCAAATGGACAACTAAAGTGTTTCTATAAGCAAAAGCTCAGTACATCTCGTGAACAATATCTCATTTGTATTTGCTTGATGGAAATGTAAATGTTCCATTTCAGCAAACTTCATACCATTTATATTTCAGGGTAGAAAATTGCCATATCATTATACAATCTGTAAACCAGAGTTTGGACTATTTTTAAGGCATTTAAAGCCACATAAAAAGATGTTCTACAAACCTTTGGACTTGCGTTACTGTGCAGACCTCAGCATCCTCTTCAATAATGTCTTACCCTCCGGCCTTAGAGTGCAAAAATTCCAGTTGTTTCTAAAATCCCTGCACATTTTATAGCCCACATTCAACTCCCAAAGTGCACTTCATTAGAATATATGGATAATGTTCAGTGCCGTCACATCTTATTAAGAACTAATGAAGCTCTTCCAAACTTAATTTTAGGATTTGGTGGCTGTTTGCATTTCTGTGCAGCAGTGTTCACTTCTGTCATCACCAGCCCCAGAAGTTTTTCTTTTTCACAACAAGTTCCATGCTGACTGTCACCACCAGCCAGCCCCTTTAAGGTCCTGAGCTCACACATCACAAGCACCTGCTCAGGTCAGCCTCCTCAAGTTCAAGTCTCATCCTGCCTGATCAGGAATGCAGACAGGGCTATCAAGAAGTCCTTCACTCTTGACTTTGTTCTTTATTACTTCCATTTTCTGTTTGGAACGTATTTCCTTTGGGGAGTGAGTTCAACACACTGAGGATAGCTAGGCACATTATTGGGGCTTTGGGGCTTTAAGTTTTCTATTATGTATTGTTTTGCTTCCTGATAAAAGTGATGGTGATAACGGCAGTGGCATCACTAACAATCGTGCTCTCAGCATCAAGGGCGGCAAAGTGCTAAGGACCAATGGAGTGTCCTCTTGTTAGAAGTGTGCAAGTGAGACAGTCTCTGGATGACTTTTTCTTCAGTCCCTGTTCCACTCTTTGTCCCTGTATTTCCTCCAGTGAATATTTTGTTCTCCCTTCTAAGAAGGACTGAAGCATCCACATTTTGGTCTACTTTCTTCTTGAGCTTCATATGATCTGTAAATTTTTTCTTCATTATTCCAAACTTTTGGGCTAATATCCACCTAGGGATCCATCTCATATGCCGCCACCAAACCAAGTCACTATTGCTGATGCCAAGAAATGCTTGCTGACAGGAGCCAGATATGGATGTCTCCTGAGAGGCTCTGCCAGAGCCTTACTGATACAGATGAGGATGCTTGCAGCTAACCATCAGACTGAGCATGCAAATTCCAATGGAGGAGTTAGAGAAAGCACTGAAGGAGCTGAAGAGGTTTGCAACCCCATAGGATAAACAACAATATCAACCAACTATAGGCCACCTGAGCTCCTAGGGACTAAACCACCAACCAAAGAGTACACATGGAGGGGCATGGCTCCAGCCACATATGTAGCAGAGGATGGCATTGTCCATATAAATAGGAGGAGAAGCCCTTGGTCTTGTTAAGGCTTGTTTCCCCAATGCAGTGGAATGCCAGGGCTTTGATATGGGAGTGGGTGGGTGGGAAAGGAAGCATCCTGATAGAAGTAGAGGCTAGGGAAGAGGATATGGAAGAGGGGAGAAAGGGGATAACATTTGGAATGTAAATACATAAAATATCCAAGAAAAATAAAATCTTAAAAAAGGAAAATAAGTGTGCAAGTGTTAGCAAAGTGTTTTGCCTTTATTTTCATATAGGCGGTGTGGTATGTGTGTGTGTGTGTGTGTGTGTGTGTATGTGTGTTGTATGTGTGTTGTGTGTGTGTTGTGTGTTGTTTGTGTTGTGTGTGTGTGGTGTGGTGTGTGTGTTGTATGTGTGTGGTGTGGTGTTTGTGTTGTGTGTTGTTTGTGTTGTGTGTGTGGTGTGGTGTGTGTGTTGTATGTGTATTGTGTTTGTGTTGTGTGTTGTGTGTGTGTGTATGTGTGTTGTGTTTGTGTTGTGTGTTGTGTGTGTTGTGGTGTGTGTGTGTTGTGGTGTGTGTGTGTTGTGTGTGTGTGTGGGGTGTGTGTGGTGTGTGGTGTGTGTGGGGTGTGTGGTGTGTGTGTGTGTGGTGTGGTGTGTGTGGTGTGTGTGTGTGTGTGGTGTTATACCCTGTGTGTCAAATGTAGGGCCTCAAAAATAAGGAACCAAACATTTTACCACCAGTTCAGTTGCTAACACTTAATAACAATCTAATCTATATTGAAAAGCACCATTCTGCTCTTGAAAATAAAACTGTAATTCGACTTTTTTTTTAAAAATAGAGTGGCCATGGGAGGATTTTGGGGGTGAGGAAAGAATTGGAGAGATGGTATCTGGAAAGTTTTAGAGAAAAATGGTAATTATAATTAAAAATGTATGAAACTATTCTAAACCTATGAATCTTTCTGTAAACTTCCTTTTCTTCTTTCCTTTGTCTAGCAAGCTGTGGTAGAAGTCTGCAGTTCACTGGCATATTTCAAAAATGCACATTGAATATGCAATCCAGAAATTTTTATGTGCTTTGTGAATGTGAACTGCAAATCAATTAAGATATTTAAAGCAAGGAAAAAAAGAGAACCTTGTAAAATACTGACAGACAGAGTGAGTCACAAACTCATTCTTTTGCTGTGTTTATATCACAGAGGGACAAGTGATATTTCAGTGTGTTAGTTCATATTTAAGATTTTTATAAACCAAGAGGTAAAAATCAATTATTATCCATGCACCGTTAATACATTCTACATATTTCCATGGCTTAACGCTTTCTATTATTTCCCTCATGACCGTGATTTGTTAAATTCATTGCAACCCCATCTTTACCAGAATAGATTTGTTATGCATGCTCGATGAATATCCTTAAGAGATTTTAAATTCTATCAAAAAGCTCAGAAAAGTTTAAAAATAATCACAAATCTTAATAAATTACGTAGAAAGGGCTAAATTTAAGAAGTTAACATAAATTGTGACCAAACGCTGAAACACCTACATCAGTCAACTCACCGTCAGTAAAGGAAGAAGCGTCATTGTCCTAGCTGGTGTCCTATCATGCCTTGATATTTCATTCCTTAGAATGTTCAAAGCTTCTGTGCCAGTACGAACCAATTGGATGTTATAGTGGTTTGAATGAAAATGGCCCACAGAGGCTCATAGGGAGTAGCACTGTAGGGAGATTTGGCTTTGGTGGAGTAGGTGTGGTCTTGTTGGAGTAGGTGTGGTTTTGTTGGAGTAGGTGTGGTCTTGTTGGAGTAGGTGTGGTCTTGTTGGAGTAGGTGTGGTCTTGTTGGAGTAGGTGAGGTCTCGTTGGAGTAGGTGTGGTCTTGTTGGAGTAGGTGTGGTCTCGTTGGAGTAGGTGTAGTCTCGTTGGAGTAGGTGTGGTCTTGTTGGAGTAGGTGTGGTCTTGTTGGAGTAGGTGTGGTCTTGTTGGAGTAGGTGTGGTCTTGTTGGAGTAGGTGTGGTCTTGTTGGGGTAGGTGTGGTCTTATTAGAGGAAGTGTATCAGTGGGGGTGGGTTTTGAGGTTTTTAGATGCTCGAGACAGTGTAGTGTCAGTTTCTTCCTGCTTCCAGCTGATCTAGATGTAGAACGCGTGGCTCCTCCTCTAGCATCAGATCTGCCTGCATGCTACCATCCTTTAAGCCATGATGATACTGACTAAACCTGAACTGGAAACCAGTCCTAATTAAATGATTTCCTTTATAAGAGTTGATGAAGCACTGGTGACTTTTCACGGCAACAGAAACCCTAATTAAGACACTGACAGAAACATTAAACATTCCAGATGTTCCCTCACATTCACGACAGACTTAGTGAGATATCTTCTGCTTCCTTAGGGTAACAGATACACGTATCCGTCTGGTTCCCTTGGATTCAGTTAGAAGGCGTGAATGCTGCTAACTGGTCGGGTCCATTGGAAACATTTCTAAGATGATAATTGTTGCATCTAAAACCAGAGATGAATTTGAGCATCCGTGAATCCAAGAAGAGACAGAGAGGCATCTACACAATCATTACAGCGGCTAGATATTTTACACAAGAGAATGAAACTTTGAGTATTATTTCTAAATGAGCACTCTGATAAGGCACAATAGAGTTAAAAAACACCCAGTGACACTCCTTATTGCTATCAAAAATAGGAATTAATACATGTACATCTATGGATGGCATAGCAGGGCTATTGATCTAGAAAGATGTCACCAGTCTCAGACATTTGTAATGCAAACTATGACTGTGAAGAAATATAAATGCTGGAATAAAGCTGTCTGCAACAATAAGGTGTGCCTTAGTTAGGGTTTCTATTGCGATGAAATACCGTGACTGAAAGCAAAGCAAATTGTGAGTTAAACACAGTTTATTTCAGCTTACTCTTGTAGTCTATCAACTAGGGAAGTCAGGGCAGGAGCTCAACTGGGGAGCCTGTATGTAGAAACTGATGCGTAAGCCGTAGAGGGGTGCTGCTTGCTGGTTTGCCCCTTGAGGTTAGTTTTGCCTGTTTCCTTATCTATCCCAGGACCACCTGCCCAGAAGTGGCACCATCCACAATGGGCTTGGTCCTCCCACATCAATTGCTAATTCAGAAAAGGTGTCATAAATTTCCCACAGACCAATACTGTGGGCACATTTTCTCAAATGATGTTTCTTTGTTCAAAATAACGCTAGCCTGTGTCAAGTTGACATAAAACTAGCTATCATAAAGTCTACACTGTATGTTCCTAGTGCAAGGTAACCCTGTTGTCTGTATAAACCCTTGTAGTCACACCCTTCTCCCATAAACTATGGCTATCTAAATAATTCACTTGTGAGGAATGTGATGTGGTGGGAAAAAATCTTGACTTCTAGGCAGGGGCAGAGAGGGCCATGTAGCTTGGACCTCGTTCTTTTGAGACATCTGGAAAACTTTGCTGGAATACATTATTTTGTCTATTGTTAGCAGTCCTATGTAGGACCAGTGGACATTTGCTCACATCTCCCTAGGGAAAGTCATACAACAGTCATCTTTCCAGCAACTCAGTAAGCTCCTGAGGAAGACAAATCATTTTGAAGGAGAGATTACTAGTTTATTGCACAAACCAACACATGGAGCTAAATATTGAATTGAATGCTTTCCTCAGCAATGAAAAATTTGTTAATTTATTGAGACTTTAGGGTTCTAAAGAGCAAATTAAAGGTGTAATTTAAATTTTCCATTAGCTGTGCTACCTTTGGGTAATGTGTGCTTCAAGCAAGTGTCATCCTATGCATCTGCAGAGTTTATGGAGACCTCCCAACATTGATGTGCAGTGAGTTCCTGCCACAGAGTTACTTTGTGTTCATTGCTTCTGTGAATATCAAAATCATCTGCAAAATCAGCATCATGTCAGCAAAGAAGAAACTTCAAAAATGAATCAGCAAAGAGGTTCTGAGTCAAGAGAAAGTAGGGTTCAGTGGGCTGGATAGCTTAGTCAGCATTAGAGTCCTTGGGCTTTCAAAGGACCAGGGTTCTATTCCTAGCACTGATAATGGTGGCTCCCACCAGGAGTTACAACTCCAGCCTAGGGGATCTGACACCCTCTAGGTACCCATAGTGTACTCAGGCAAAAATAAGGTTTTGACATCTGGAACATGGGGGAGTAAAGTGAATAAATGAGTTATAATAGTATAAGCAACTGGCAAATGGTCATGTAGTCATGCAATAAAAATGTTTATTTATATGCTTAGTTTTAAATTTGATGAATGTTGACAGCCTCAGGAAATATGTATATAATTTTATTGAGTTTTCTCCGGTAAATGCCTCACTGAGCCCAGATGTAAAATTACTCAAAAGTTAGTCAGCAGTGATCCCAGCAGGCAGGAGAAGTCAGATGTTGCTGCTGATGGATCATATATGAGCTCCCTGGGGCTGTACTCAGTGATGGGTGAAATAGTCATGTTACTTTATCCATTTAACCAGAAGATGTTAAATAAACTTATCACGGGCTCTCTGGGTGTCTGCAAGCCTGCACATCTTCAAGGAACAAGCATATTGGATCTTTCACCAAGGCTCACTCTCAATCCAAAAGGTTAAATTAATAAAAGATGCTCACAAAGCTACAAAACAAATTTTCTAAAAATTCTTCTGAGAGAAGTACAGTGCTTTGTCCTGATGTTGTGGTCATCAGAAGCCTGTTTGATTCAGGAAAACAATTTTTACATATTTGTAACAAATATTTAACATATTTATTTTTAAATGTTCAGAAGAATAACTCCTTGTTATTTCAGTTCCTTATCATCACAACTTCTCAAGACAAGGAAGGAAGGGAACCTCTTTCTTTTTGTATACACATGTTTTACTTCATAACACCACAGGTGACAAGAGTGACGATGTCTCAAAATCACACTGGGGTTTCATATTTACACACTTAGTCTCTGTGTAGTTCTTCTATACAAAATGTCATGGAATAGACAGCACAGGCAGACATGAATCAGTGCACTCTCGTGAGGAGTCTGGAGGGAATGATTCCTAATTGTTTGCACAGAGCACTTATGTGGAATTCTGAAGCCTCTGCCAGATGATCTGAGTTCCATCTCTAATGCCACTTAGGAAAATCTCTTCTCTTGTCACTCCTCTTAGTTCCTTTTCCGCTTGCAGGTTATACAATCCCAGGCTATAAGCTCTAAACACATGCACTTATAATCAAAGGGAAATAGTCTGAGCAGGCTATATTCTCATACTCATACACACACATGTACACACACACACACACACACACACACACAAAGACACACAGTACACACACACATAATGACTGAAGAAGATATCCTAAAATTAAATGTGCAGGGGTCATGGAAAGTGTTGGAGGGAAGGAGAAAGGATGAAAATCTATAAATGATCAATACTCACGTATGAAATTCTCAAAAGAATTCTCAAGAAGGAAGGAATCTTTTGATTTGACTTGTGTTTCTTGCCACACACTCATGTGAATTTAAGACATCCTTCTTGTCATCTCTTTTTGTCATTTGAGATCAATTTGGTTTGTTGATAAAATAAAGGTGGCTTCTTTCCTATGATTAATATTTCTACTGGTACTTTATTGCTATGTATGAAATTTTAGTTTTGTTGTCTGTTTATTTAATAGTGTGACATTTTCCAAGATACAACAACATGTATAGTATAAAGGGGAATGATTTTAAGTGACTTTGAAAGGAAATGGAGACTAAAGAGGTACAAAGAAAATGATTCGAATTCCATGCTCTCTTTTAAGTACTCCAAATGCCTTTGAAGGCAGGTGAGTACTACTGCCTACCACCTAAGGCTTAAGCTGACTTGAGGAAAAATATATATTTTACCCTTCACACTGTCAGTCTAATTCTTGTTATATAATTTCTAAATGCCAGGAAATATAGGCATATTTTGCCATATTATGCCATAATATCATTGATTTGCTATAAGTACTATAATTGTTTATATAACATAAAAGGAAGGGGACCTGTAGATCCCAGGATTGAAAGGAGCTGTGATGTTTAATCTTTGTTAAGTTCAATGGAGCTTGAGCCCACTGAGGGACACACCTCTCTGGGATCTGTAAGAATACTTCCTGGAAGGATTAACGAAAGAACCCCTCTGTCAATGTATTTGGTACTTTCTGGTGATTAATCAGATATAAGGTGGTTTGAAGGAAAAGCTGAGGCTTTTTGACCGCCCTCCTTCACATCTGCTGCCAATTGTACATACCAAGTTGTTACAGCTGCTGGTTCTTCATTTCTGGCTGAGCACATGGAATTTGGTTTGTGTCAACTGCGAACTTTTCTTTCCATTAAATTTCCCAATGTGCTAAGATCCACACATGACTGATGTATGTTGTATTGGACAAGGTTGGATGGGCACTTGGCAGGTAAAAGTGGCTGTAGGTTATAATGAGGCCTTTGCAGGAAACTGTCAAATTGGTGAAGACCTAACTTTGCCATTGGCAGTGGTAATGTACTTGGAAAGATTTGCTGACAGGAAAATTACCGAGAGGAAGAGGGGTAATAAATAAGATTTTGTGTGAGCCGATATGAAAACCACCCACTGTTACCGAGATTTCATTAAGAGTGAAGGACGTCTGAGGTTGGAGACATGGGTGAATGTGGATATTTGGGAGGAAACATGAGGAGAATCTTCAGAGACGTAGATGACTTAAAATTTTGCATAGAGATCTTCAGAGCAGGGTCATCACCAAGCCTAACAGACTGAGGAATGAGTTATGAATGCCCCAAGCCAAGAGTAAGTGAGATTTGCCATTTGTATATCAGAGGCAACTAGATAATAGTTTCATTTTAAGTGTTAAACTCTTCGAGTTTTACTGGAGAGGAAACAAACTCTTATATTAAGGCAGAGGTCAAACTCAAACTTTAATCCTAGACGCTACTAGGAATCAATCAGTCTATCATATAAACACCCCTCAAAGCAACGTGCACGTTAGATCACTGTCAGAAAATATACTCAGTATTCATCACAAAATCCCAAGGTCTTTTTTCTCCATCATAAAGGAGAACTGGATTCCCCTGCCACTATTATTCCAACAGAATACATTTGAATACTTTCAATACATTTGAATTTGTATATTGGGTTTCTGCTGTTTGTCTGAAAACATTAGAGGAAATGTCCCTTGTCCTCAGGATCATAAAGTATTGGTGATGTGAGGAAATAGCGCTGAGGCTGGAATCAGTTAGATTCTCTTGATACCTTCTTTACTCTGACTGCAAATCAAATCATCTGAAGAAAATGTTAACATTGTGTAGTGATGGATGATGAATGGTCTTTACCATCCTTGGACTCAGAGGACTTAGGTTTCCTGTAGGATCTGGGGAAAGGTTACCCATTTGGGAACACTTAACTCCATTGGGGACACTTCACCGCATTGGGGGACAGTTCACTGAGTTTGGGGGACAGTTTGCTGAATTGGGGATACTTCAAAGCATTCTTCCTGCCACTTTGTTGCCATTTTTGAAGGATTGGTAATACATGAACAGATGGATGAGAGGTATGTGTGGAATATCTGTTGCTAGATATCAGGATGGAACTTCTAACCTCGTCTCAAAGGAAGAACCAAGGCCTTGCTCACAGGCAGATGGAGACTCATTCTGAAAGCTAACTGCCTGCATTGGTGACATTTTCTAACTTTCCCTTAAAGTCCTGCAAGGTGTCCTTGTGTGTATACTGCTGGCAGAAAATGCTTGCTCTTTTGGATGAATTGTTGTGCTGTCATAGTGATGGGCAGGAGGAAAGGAAAGAATCAAATATGGTGGAAAAGGTTAGGAAGAATTAATTACACTAGAACAATAATTGAAGAATTATTAATCCTTAGCACCTCAGGTTGTCATCTCGAAGTATCACTTTTCAGTTAGAGGAATTCGATTCTTAGAAAAGTGACTCATTTCCAGTCTGGATTTGAAAGGAACAAAACGAGCTTGGAACAGTGAAGTGAGTCATTCCATGTCTCAAGAGGGAAGGAATGAAGTGAGCCCAGAACAGACTATTATTCCAGAAAATCTGGTACCTTCCAGGATCTACAGAGTCATGCTGAGGGCTGGTCTGCCCATACTGATGATGACTGCAGATGAATAAGGGATGGTGCAGGTATCCTTATGTTTACACTTGCACTGGACACAACCACAGGGTTATTTAATGAACAATGGTTTCTTCCCGTGGTATGACTCCATATGACAAATGGAAAAGAGATGGCAAAAGCATAACGTCATTTTCTGCAGTCCCTGGGCCTACCTAAAGGCTATCTGTGCAAACTTTGAAAAAGCAAAACAATTCTCCCAGGTAGCCTTGATCATCGACTTAACACAGCCAAGAGTCATCCAAAAGAACTATTGAGTAATTGCCTAGGGTCATGTTGGTCTGTGGGTATGTCTTTGGGGGGTTGTCTTGATTATTAATTGATGTAGGCTGTGTCATTCCTCAGTCAGGTGGTCCTAACCTATATAGGAAAAAGCTAAGTAAGAATGAGACAGTGAGGAAGCCGAAGTAGCAAGTTGGCAGACAGGAGCTCTCTATGGGTTCTAATTCGAGCTCTTGCTTAAATTCCTGCCTTGATTTCCCCCAATGATGAATTGCAACCTGGAAGTATAAGGCAAATAGAATCCTACTTTCTCTCTGAAGTAGGATTTGGTCACAATATTCCATCACAGCAGCAAAGCAAAACCAGAGGGAAATATGCTGTGGTCTCAAGTAATATACACTATTTACGGCATCTGTGAAGTACTTTCCCCAAATCATTAAACCTGAGTGTTCTAGTCAGGGTTTCTATTGTTGTGAAGAAACACTACCACCAAAAGTAAGTTGGGGGATGAAAGGGTTTGTCTTCACTTCCTTGGTATAGTCCATCACTGAAGAAACCAGAACAGGAAGTCATATAGACCAGGAACTCGGAGGCAGGAGCTGATACAGAGACAGTGGAAGGGTGCTATTTTTTGGCTTGCTCCTCATGACTTGTTCAGTCTATTTTCTTATAGAACTCAGGACTACCAGCTCAGGGGTAGCACCACCCAAAATGGCCTAGTCTCTCCCCTACTCATCACTAATTAAGAAAATGCCCAACAACTTGGTCTTACTGATGGTTGAAGAGTCGGCTTTATAGTACCAGTTTGAGAGTGGGGAGGTAAACAACTCCTATAGTCTTCATGTTTGAGGTATCCAGGGTTGAAGCTACCTTGACCCTTCCTTCTTAACCCTGGGATATTACAACCCCACATATACTAATTTGTAAACTTAAAGGAAATAAAAAAATGAGGATATGTTAGGTAACAGAATCCAGGCTGGAGAAATGTCTGTTAAACAACAATGAATCTGGTTTATTCCACAAACAAATTGTAAGCAAGAACAGAACAAAAAAAACATAATAACTGAGAAAAGTAAGGCAAACCATTTCAAATAATGAACTTCGGGGCCCTGTAGAGGTAGATTTAGTAGCAAAGAGAAATGGCTACTCTTCAAGAGATCTAGGGTTCTATTCCCAGCACCCAGATGATGACTAATAACCACTTCTAACTCCAGTTCCAGGGTATCTGATACCTTTTCTGAGCTCCATGGGTGCCATTCATGGTGTAAAGGTGGCACTGAAGTTATGGGAGTGACCAACCAATGACTGGTCCAGTTATAGAGCCATTCCACAGGAGAGAGCCCACCCTGATACTTTCTGGATAGACAGGAACCAGAGGCTGGTTAGCTCAGAGAGCTAGGATAGAACCAAACACTAAGCATCACCAGCAAAATAAATAGATGAATAAATAAGAGATAAATAAATAAACATTAAAATGTCAATGACATAATTCCTATAATTCCTAATGATACTCTGCCATACTTATAGATCAGTGCCTAGCCTAGTTAGCCATTATCAGAGAGGCCATCAGCAACACCTGGGAGCAGATGCAGAGACCCACAGACAGAAATTAGGTAGAGCTTGGGGAATCCTGCTAAAGGGGGAGAGAAGATATAGAAGCCAGAGGAGACAAGGACACCACAAGAAAATGGCCCACAAAATCAACTCACCAGGGCTTATAGAGGCTCACAGAGACTGAAGCAAAAATCACAGGGCTTGGTTGCATATATATGTTGTGATTGTGTAGCTTGGTGTTCTTGTGGGACTCCTAACAGTGGGAGTACGGGTGTCTCTGACTCTTTGATTCGGGTTCTTTGGACCCTTTTCCTCTTACTCGGTTAGAGTCTTGATATGAGGGCTTGTGCCTAGTCTAACTGTAACTTGCTTTGCTGTATTTGGTTGATATCAGGGGGAGACCTGTTCTTTTCTGAGGAAGACTGGAGGTCAGGAGTGGGCTAGAAGGAGTGAAAAGAATGGGAACTGTGGCCAGGATATAATGTATAAGAGAATACATTTTTAAGAAATTAAAAATGTGACTACTATTATTTTCATATAACAACATTGTTTATGTAATCTAGTATATGTGCTGCCAAAGCAAGTACATGTTTATGTAATCTAAAACTCAAATTAATGGTTCATTAGATATAGATATACCTGCCTTACCCTATCAGTCTGCTCTCCAGATAAAGTACAAGGTGACAGGCTAGGTATATTCCCACCACCCAGGCATGCCCTTTGGCCCTTTCCCAGACCCCCTCTGCATACATCCATCTCCCTGAACTGTACTATTCTCTAGACTGTTGTAGTTATGAGTCCCTTACTTTTGTTTCTACTTTCATCTCTAGGTACTAGTGACAACATTACCTTGTTTCAATAAAAGAAAAAAAAACGGAAATGAATGGTTATGAAAAATCCATCAACACTAGGAATCACTAATTAAATCAGGTATATCCACCTAATGAAAATCCAGTTCCAGAACAGGAAGGATGCACCGTATGATCTTGTTCAATTCTCCATTGATCCCTTTCTGTTTGATCTACAATAGTTATACAAGTGATGAAAAGATATGATGAATAAAATTAATCTCAGGGGAATGCACATGGTGGGAGCCTGAAGGGAAGAAAGAGAAGGGGGTGATGATATCATTTTAATATCAAAAAATTCAAATGTAAAACAGTTCCTTATGGGGAAAGCAGAAGAGGTGAGGATATATTTTGCTAGTGGAATTCCACTCATCAACACCATTCTACACAGTCAGCCTAAGCAAAATCCTCATGTTCCAGAGCAATCAATTATATGGTTGAAGAAGAAGCTGAGGTTTCCTGTCTATTGTCTGTATACATTTTGGTATCTGTGGAACAAAAGTCCTTTGCCAGAGCGATTAGAGTTGTGGCCCTTAATATCTATACAGAATACAGAACTAATGTCTTTGTTGTGTTTTGTAAATGTGTGTGGTGCTGAGAAATAAAACCCAGACCCCATGAATGCTGGAGAACTCTACCACTGAGTTGCAAGACCAGCCCCACTCTTTTGCCTCTGAATTTTCTTGCTACGTCAGCATTAATATTTATTTTTGCCTGTATCCTTTTGCCAATAATTCAAAAATGATTTAACTTTGAACCTCTTTCAATTGTCATATGTTTGATTTGCTTTTTAAAAATTTTTCAGTTGGACAATTTCATCTGAATCCAAAAACCCTTCTTAGACAAGAGGTCATGAACTTATGCTAATGTCTCTGTCCCTTTGGTAATCACAGTCCTTCTCAGAAAGAACATTGGTTTTATATTTGCACTGCTGCGAAAATGGATACCTCCATAACTCACACTTAATAAACAGTGCTGAATCCCTGAGAATTGCCTGGCTTTCCTTCAGTCTTTTCTGGTTGGCTTGCTCCATCCCTCCGTGAAATAATCATTTTAACTATTGTGCTGTTGTAAACATTATTCCAAACTCCAGTTCTCTCTGCCCCGAGTCTTAGCCAGCAGTGGTGCCTGATGAAAATGGGAGCTATTTCATATGCACACCATCGCTCTTTTGCACCTACATCCTACAGTATTCAGCACCCTCACATCTTTCTCCCGCACATCTCTCCTTCTGTTTGTTTCCTGCAAACTAGTGCTTCTGAGGACTGCTCCCTTCACACAGTGTTTACTACAGGACTTTCTTCTACCTATTTATTTTCTCTCTCTGCTTAGTCTTCCCATGGATATTGAAATATGTTTCACTCCTAGTTAAAAACATAGAACAAGACAAGAATAATTTCCAGGACATTATTAGACCATGCTGTCCATCCTCATTTCACAGTAGCTACAATTTTTATAAAGGCTAGCTGTGTGTTCTGGCTCATTATTTTCTCCTTTTAGTGCATTTCTCAGAGGCAATTGACGTGGCAAGAGTCACTCTACACATGAACAATACCGTTCCATGTCTGAGGTGAAGCTGCGAGCACACATTGCTCTCCCCCTCTGTGGATAC
This sequence comes from Rattus rattus, assembly GCF_011064425.1. NCBI lineage: Eukaryota > Metazoa > Chordata > Mammalia > Rodentia > Muridae > Rattus > Rattus rattus. Next base: position 46,934,021 of record NC_046168.1, on the reverse strand, counting down.
AATGTTACTAGAGCATTGACTGCTCTCCCCTCTGTGGATACAATGTAACCAACTGTACCCTCGAAGTGTGAGCTAATGTCAACCCTTCCTGTCTTTTGTTGTGTATTTTGTTAAGGCACTAAAAAAGCAATAAAAAACTAATAAAACATCACTGAGCATGTGTGGGGGAGATTCCTGTCTGGAGCTCAGAGGATGGTGACATTTCAGATATACAGCATGTAACTCCAGGAAACACTTGAGAGCTTTTCTGTCTTGGTGTTCTGAGAGTACACTTATGTCTTTCCCAGAAGCTTAAGTGCATGCAAACATTTCTTATTCACTTTTCTAACTTCCTTTTCTTATTATCTCACCATATTAAATTAGTTCAAAATAACTTGCCTTAGGTTCAATACATAATTACGATGAATGAAAAATACCTACAAAAGTGGAAATTGGGAATTTCTGTTCAAACTGAAATACCTCATTTTCTATTCTCTTCATAGAGAAGCTGGCAGAGAGGGTTCCATTTTAGTTCATGCAAGCATTTTACCTCATGCAGGTTGGCAATTACCACCAGAAAATATTAGTCAGAAAATACCCCATTCTTAGCATCTATCAACGTGACAAATAGTTTCTTAGTTGACTCTTCCCGTTAGCCACCTACAACTGTTAGCAGCCGCACCAACTTCACCTTCGCTATCAGAAAAACGGTGGGGGAAAGTTCAGTGTGGGACATTTGCATAGACATCTTGAGAAATTACTAAAAGTAAAATCTGTGTCTTGGCTTTGAGAGAATATCTAGGATGCGAAAGCAAGACATGAAAGTGGTTCTGACACTGGACTCATCCAAACATACATCTGAAGTAGTAATCCTCCAAACTATGTATCAATGGAAGGAAAGATGGGAAGGAAAGTCCACAAGACAGAACCATAATACACAAGTCAACTTGAATGTACGCTTACCAAGATGTAATGAAAAGGAAATGGCATTAGATGAACTGAAACATATACTTGGGCCTTAGCCATCATTAAAATCATGGATCTGCTCAGGTATCCAATACCCTGTGCCTCAGTTTCTCTAAATAAAAGAGAAGGTTGGTCAGGCGCCGGCTGAACCTCATGCTTGGGAAGAGATTTTGTAAAACTGCAAAACTACGAACTTGCAGTCTATCATTTTTCTTAAAAGTCTGCAGCCTTTTCAACTAAATAGTCAGATTTAGGTTCCTGGGAATTATGGCTTTACAAGTTTACACCTTCCCTGGATGAGCCACTTTACCCCTGGATGCTCTGGGGAAGTTTAAGGACAGTGAGTCCTTCTGCCATCCCCATGCTACTGACGATAGCAGCTTAGGGATAAATACAAATGACAAAGCAAAAGGCTTGATGGTGTAGTATAAGGTCTTTCTTAGCCATTTGTCCTCTGGGTTGTGGCTTGTGATTATGCATGTTGGTCATTCTATTCAAATTCTGTTTGCCACAGTATAGCTTGTATTGCATTTTTGGCCCATTCTACAATTCTGCAAATCCTCAATTGTTTATTGACTCTGACAGGTGCTATTTAGAATGTTCAGTTTCTATAGCAGACCCAGGGAGATCAAGGGGCTGAAATGCTCCAATCTTGTAGCTTATTTTTTTTTTGATGGACCTGTGTTCATAGGTCAATATTTTAAAAGTTTCAGATTATAGATCATTTTATGCTCATTTCATGCCAAGGTTTTTCTTGCTAAAGGGATGGTTAACATCAGTTAGTTAATTAAGGAAATAGTTGTTTTACTCTCTTAGACTTTGGTGGATACTGAGTTTGGAGTATTTTGTGGGCATTTTGCCTGTTAAAGGACAGTCATCTAAGTGTACATGCCAGTATGCTTTTAAAGGGAAATGCTTTTAGAAGCTAAACAAGTTTCCAAGCTCTATTTTAAAAATGAAAATTAAGTGTACAGATTTTTTTTTTGGCCACAAAATTGTACAAACCAAACACAGCAGCAGCAGTCATACCAACAAGGATGTGAGGAGGTGGGAAACTTCGGCACGTTTAGTAGGTGTGTGAGTTCCTGCAAATTTTTTGAGAGTAATTAATCAGAAGCCTCTACCCTTGACTCAGCTTTTCTACACTTTGGGACTTTCCTGGGACATCACTGAAGATTTTCGTGCAATAAAGGAGGCACGGTGATACAGCGGGGTTTCCTTTGGAGGAGAAAGTCAGAAATGATCTAGGTGTTTACAATAGTGAAGCTATGGCGCCGACGCTCAGGAAGCTTGTCTTGACGTGGGGTGGAATGCGTTCCCTGATTTGGTGAGATGTTCACAATGTCCTGCAGGGAAGCCCTGAAACCGCACGGTCTCCTTCAGGCTCGGCCATCAGAACCACGTGCTCGGGTTGAGTGACGACGGACACTGCTTTCTTGCCCTGCCTTTATTTCCTTTTGTACATCAGTACATGGAAAGTTCCCTAGAAGTGTGCGTTGGCTGCTGACGTACTCTTGCAAACATCTCTCCCTTCTTGCCGCTCCGCTTCACTCCTTTGTCTTTTATCGCTTTATTTCTACTTTTTGTTGTCTATACATGCATGACATTGAGTGTTAAGTTTATGAACCACAAATGAAAAAGAACATGCATGTGACGTTTATGTTTTTGAAAATGATTTAATCCACTTAATATGATTATCTCCGGTTCTATCTATTCTTTTGTTTACAAATAACACGATTTCATTCTTGATAGTTGAAAGAGACCCACAATAAAGACGTGATGGTTTCGTAGGAAAATGACCGCTAATAAATATTTTCAAGTGGCACCACAAGGACAGCTCTTGTATGAGATGCAAGATGGAAATTCTATTTCTCTTCATGCTTCCCGATCCTCTTCTTTGTAAACAGTATTCAGCCAGCCAATCTGGGGAATGCAAGCCTTTGCCGTAGGTACTTTCTCGCCTCCTGAGATCTTCTTAGAAGAAAGAAGCTCATTGGTCACTTCAGTCCTTGGACATCTGCAGAGGCTGACGAGAAGAAAGCGGTGGGAAGAGACTCTAATACTAAAAGGAAACTGTAACTTGCGACCACATGGATTTCCCTTTATATTTGTCAGTAAGAGACAGAATACTAAACTACACATTTTCTGCAGCTCATCTAGGTTAAGGAGGACAGGAGCAATGGCTCAGCATTGCTAAAACTTCAGGACGATACACACCTCAGCAAGGTTACGGCTGACACAGGCCTTTTCTCATCCAGCGGCTCCAAATGTCGAAAGAGCTATTTGAGAAACAGATCTTTACCTTTTCCCCGTGTTTAAATTTCATTAAATTATCGAAAATCAATTTATAGTCCTGGCATTGAACTCGCTGACTCATGTTTTGGCTTATTTTGAACATTGTGTAAGAATTTTCTTTAACCAGCCCGTCTCACTAACACTGGGGATTTCTTCCAGGTAATTTACTTTAACATTTTACCCAGGTTTCCTAAGTCCCAAAAAACTGAAGTACAAAAAGGACTCATTTTCACTGATTCTTATTCCTGACGCTAGACAAAGCCTATTCCATGCTTCAGTCTTTGAGATATTTCTAGAATATTGACTAGACTATGCTCTTAATTGTCCATGACATTCTTTGGAATTAATTTCCAACAGTAGCTGAACAATTCTTTAAATGCCTTTCAGAACGCTTCAGCCGAGTTAAGCTTCCTCTATTTAGGGAAACTATTTGCACAGTTAATTGCAGATAGAGGATGGCTGCTGCACTTGCAAAAACAAAAACCAGATTCAGCATGTCCTCTCCCGGGCATGCACTTAAGAGTGTCGGGGCACTGATACAGAGATCACTGTGGATGAAATATCATTTAGTCTTCATTGCAGCAGCCGCCAGTGCCGCCCAAAGTCCTAGGAAAACCAGCGAGCGCGATGTCTCCGGAGAACACTTACTTCCGCGCCTCCCACCTCCAGCTGTCTCCTTCCCCTACAGTGTGGCTTTAATCTTGAGATTCAGGGTTTTCTGGCTGAGCATAAATTCTTATTGACCTTAACTAAAATAACTTACCTGTTCAGAAAGCTGTTCAGAAATCTGCCCACCTGGGCCCTAACTTACTGTTGGAGTTTGGCAGCATATTTTAGCGGAAAGACTTAAACGGAAGCTCAGTCACGCTGACAGTTGACTGATTTGCAAACCCTGGTAAAGAATCCAGTCATAAACCATCCGTGAATTATGTATTCTTAGGTAAACACATATTTTATTTTTTTGGATAATTTATAATTATTATAATATAAAAGATATACGTGTCTGTACTAATTATTCTAGTTATGTCTTAATAAAAATAAAAACACCCCAAGATCTTATTAGATTAGCTTTTTTGAAGGAATAGACCCAAAGAGCTAGAAGTAAGTGAATGACTCAGAAGCTCGCTCACAGTCTTGGTGCAAAACTCAACTGTTTGTGTGCTTCTATAATATAATTCTGCACCACAGTTACGATGGCAGCCTAATCAGTTCTGCTCATCATTTATTGATTTGTTCTCTCCCTTGACAGAATATTAGCTAATCAATTGGAAATGTTATTTCTTAAGTTATGGCTTCCCCATGCCTGTGGCATCTGTTCCTTTCCTTACTCCCCTTCTGATGAGATCTTATGCATTTAAATACTGTGTTATGAGGTCTCTACTTGGTTCTTTATGGCAACTGTTTCACCTTGCAAAACTGGGTCTGATCTTACGGAAAGAAGTCATTGTATATTTTCATCATTCCTATGAAAGTGTGACACTAAGGCCCCTGAGAATCTTCCTTAAGTGCAAAGGGAAAAAGAAACCAGGGGAAAAGAGATTGTATTTCTAATGAACCCAGCAGCACAATTTTTGACATGACATGTTTGTGGTTTAATATTTTTTCAAGAACGTGGACACAGACCATCAAATGATCAGCAAGAGCAAAAGCTATGGGGCAGAGGGTCTGGCTAGGAGGAGGGCTCTGAGCTCACTTTCCTTTCCTCCTTGGAGACTTTCCAAAGTCTTCAAAGCTCAAGAAAATCAAATGTGATGTGCCAAAGGCAGCAGTTGCTCCTCCATATTCTCAAGGAGGGAACCTTTGTGGTATGGTTTAAACACTCAAAGGTCCCAGTGAAAAGATTGATCTTAATTTTGTGTCTAGTGACTCCCGTTGGACCACAGAGGCGTCTGCTCTTTAACTGTACTAGGATTAATCCTGAAGGTTTCCATGCTGATGAAGTAACCTCAAAAGACTTGGACAAATGAGCCCTTGGAAGTATAGAAGGATCTATCAATATATCAAAGCACAGATCCCAGTAGTTTGATAATAACAAAGAACCCACAGGACGTTCTTCCCTGATCTTTTTGTGTTTAGAAAACAATACTACTGAGGATATCTTCTCAATATAATTATAGAATAACCAATTTCACGAGATCCCAATGAATTAAGTAGAGGAGTTATCAGAATTGAGACAGCCTGGAAGAGAAGGAGGAGACATAGCAATCCCCCACGGAATTCCCCTCCAACTCCCTGGTGTGAAGTGTGCATTCAGAGAAGAGAGTCTGCTGATCTTGGCAGAGACTTTTACAGAAAGAGGATGCTTACTACAAGGAGTAAATGCAAAAGAGCCAGGCCATCCATCAGAACACACTGGTCCGGAGAGGTCCTGTAACTCAGTGTTGACAGCCTCGGTGCAGGTGAGATCGGTGTCCTTGCAGGGAATGCTCAGGAACCTGAGAGATCCATTTGACAAAACTGCCCAGAACCCTCCTCAAACAGCAACCGGTCGCTTGGCATTGACCTCATAGGTAGCAATGAATATCCTAGTAAGAGCACCAGTGGAAGGGAAGCCCTGGGTCCTGCTAAGACTGAACCCCTAGTGAACTAGACTGTTGGGGGGAGGGCGGCAATGGGGGGAGGGTGGGGAGGGGAACACCCATAAGGAAGGGGAGGGGGGAGGGGGATGTTTGCCCGGAAACCGGGAAAGGGAATAACACTCGAAATGTATATAAGAAATATTCAAGTTAATAAAAAATAAATAAATAAAATGATAATAAAAAAAAAAAAAAAAAAAAAAAAAAGCAACCGGTCACTCTTTCCAACCTCTTAGTAACACCTTAGCAAGTATTAGTCACGTGCTTCGCAGGAGGAAGCACGTGGCAGTAAGCAGGCACTCAGGACCAAACCCGTTAGAGTCTGCTGCTCACACGCCGTGTATTAATGTCCAGCTTTCAGGTTGTCTTTGGATGCAGTCCTTCGTTCCTTTGCTATTTGCATGCACTTTAATTGTCTGAAGAAATGACAAGAACCCGGAAAGCCCCTGTCTAGAGAGAGGCCGCCATCAGCACAGGCAGCAGAGATTTGAGTGGCGAGGCTCTCACAGCACAGGATTCAAACCGCGAGGCGAAAATAGAACCAACTTCTGTGTCGTAATTTTTAAACTTCCTAAATGCACTTCTTCTCTACGGTGTTTCGTTTGTACGTCTTCTTATGTGATCCATAATTTTCTGAGTCGAGGTACCTTGAGCACACGGTTCTATAGACACCCGTGCATGTTAGAGACTCAATTAAGTGGAGTTTAGGGGTTTTCGATTCACCATTCAGTGATGCCTGGCTGTTGATAAAGGAAAGAAGCAAGCTGTGGATGTGGCTCGAAGCATCGTCTAACAGCTGACTGAGCCTCTCTTCCCTTCCACGGGCCATGCTTGTGTTTTTCTTCTGGTATTTGTCCTAGCCCATCTGCCTCTGAATTCCAGTGGTCAGAGCCAACTTCACATTTTCATTTCAACAGAGATGAGATCAGATTACTGTCGTGCATATTACTTTCTCCTTTCCTGTGTTTGAAATTGTGTGTGTGTGTGTGTGTGTGTGTGTGTGTGTGTGTGCGCGCGCGCGTGTTTGTGGGTGTGTGATAGAGGTGTATGATGTTATATGTGTGTGTGATAAGAGTGTATGCTGCTGTGAGTATGTGTAAGACAGAAGGAAATGTATGTTGGGGTGTGTGTGTGTGTGTGTGTGTGTGTGTGATAGGGGTGTATGTTGATGTATGTGTGTGTGATAAAAGTGTATGCTACTGTGTATATGTGTAAGACAGAAATGTATGCTGGTGTGTGTGTGTGTGTATACATGTGTGTGTGTATACAAGTGTGTGTATGTGTGTGTGTATACATGTGTGAGTATGTGTGTGTGCGTGCATGAATGGTATATATGAATGCTAATTCACACTTGTGGAGGTCAGAGAACAACCTTGAATGTTAACATCACCTTTCATGTTATCTGAAATAGAGTCTCTTATTGTTTTGCTGCTTCATAGACCAGGCTAGCTATCCCTACCACTTCCAGAGATTCTCCTGTCTCTGTCCCTCATCTCACCACAGGGATACTAGGATCACAGGCATTTACTGTACTGTTTCTTTCCACTTTACAACCCTATCTCTGGCCCTCAGTCCCCTTTCCCCTTTCCTCCCAATCCTGCCCTTACAAACCCCTTCCCCCTTGGGTACCACCCCACTCTGGGACATCTAGTCCAGTAGGCAGGCCTAATGCATCCTCTCCCACTGAGGCCCAACTAGGTAGTCCAGATAGGAGAAGGGGATCAAATGGCAGCCTACCCAGTCAGAGACAGCCTTCACTCTAATTATTAGGGGACTGACATGAACACTAAGTTGCACATCTGCTACAAATATGCAGGGGGCCCAGGTCCAGTCCCTGCAGGCTCTTTGGTTGGTGGTTCAGTTTCTGTGAGCCCCCAGGGACCCAGGTTAGTTGACTCTGTGGGTCTTACAGTGGTGTCCTTCCTCCCTCGCTGACTCTTCCGTGAGATGCGAAGCTCTGACTTATGTTTGGCTGTGGGTCTGAGCATGTTTTCGTCCACTTCTGGATGAAGCCACTAAGGACATCCCTGTCTGTAAATAATGGGGAAGGCGGAAATGACCTAACTAGATGTACAAAATCCTTTGTAATTGAATTGCTAATATTGCATATTTGACCTTTTCTCATGAAATTTCTCTACACTGAGAGCAGGAACAAAAATAAGGAGCCTGTCACTAATTAGTCAAACCTTGGGCATTTTGGCTAATGGGTAGAGTATTTTGGGAGCGATTGCTTGTGTAATGTGACTTATACAGGGGAGCCTGGCTTCCTGGATGAAGAGTTGTATTTCTGACAGCGATGCTATCACAGTTGATTTTATTTGCATTAATATATAATCAGGCTATTGTCCATATGTTTATATATATATTAATTGTATTATTATGTAATCTGGCTATTGTCTATATGTTTATATATGTATATAAATTGTATTATGTAATCTGGCTATTGTCTATTTGTTTATATGTATATTAATTGTATTACTATGTAATCTGGCTATTGTCTATATGTTTATATATATTAATACTATTAATATATAATCTGGCTACTGTTTGTAATCACTGTAAAGACCTTCTCAAGCAGATATTAAGGTGTTTACTATCTCAGAAAATATGGCAGGATAAAATATGGTCATTTTCAATCCATTGTGCATAATTCTGCAAGTTGGTCACAAACACACGAGGCAAAAAGCCTAGATATTACAGAAATGCAGGTACACTTCTGTAAGTGTTGTGACAGAGGGGGAGGCCTTCCCATGAGCAAAACACAAAGACACTCCTTATGCCAGCTGCCTTGATATTGTGTGAGATTTCAGAACCCATCCTGGCAATCCTCAGGGTGTTTCCCCACCAGGAGAGCACATTTTGGATAAAGATGTTAGCGGCTCTGACAGGAAAACATGTAGGTCCATTGCAGGAAACCATCACATCTCAGTAAAGGAGCATCTAAAATACACTAACTCTGTTTACCTTCGGGAACAATGTGTGGAGTATATGTTCGGATGCATGGCTGGCACGGGATGAGTGTAACAAGGAAAAGATTCTCTCCCCAGCGTGCCCCCTTCAGCAGTGTGATCATGGGGTCAAAGGAGCTGGGGAATGACATCTCACAGAAGAGACCATGGAAAACATAGCTAACAGGGACCAGAAACAGCTCTCTACAGACCCAAACGCTTCTGTTTAAGATTTTCTTTGTTCACATAAATGTACACATTCATATGCAATAACTTTGTTTAGTATGTGGTTTCCAAAGACCTTCTCTTTGTGTGGTATGATTGAGATGTTCATTTTAGCAAGCCCTGAACACACACACACACACACACACACACACACACACACACACACACACACACATACACACACAACCCCCCCACACCACATATCTTCATTGCTGGTAAAAAAAATTAATTAGTGTTTTCTTTCCATTCTATTTCTCTACGTTTCCTTTACTATTTTATTTTTATTAAGAAGAGAAAAAAATAGAATTTCTATTAATAGATTCAAATCAGTACTCACTTTTGAGAAACATGACATTGTTGTGAAATAAAAGAATTGGGTCAACTTAAATGGGATTCATCATGGGAAATGAGTTTGCTTTAATGCTGTGAGGGATGCACGAATGGAAATTGAAAGGTGCCTCACTCAGCAGTGGTAGAATCCAGGAGACTCTGACAGGGAAGATGCTACAGCAACCCAGGCTGAGGATGGCTACTTTTGGGATCAAGCTTTTTCTAGACAGAGGAAATAAATGTATAACCTTGATATTTAATAGGGGAAAAATCCTCCATTTTTCACATTAAGAAAATCCCAATCATCTTCAAAGTGACACTTTCCATATCACGGTCAATTCTACTTTAATTCTAAAATTGAAATGAAATTACATATAAAGTGTGCTGTTGAGGAGTTATTTGATCTGCAATAACCTGGCTCTCACCTCCATTTATTAGAGATTACAGGTTCTTGGTTAATGACTACTTCACCCATCATCTACGTAATTTAAACATTTACAGGGACAGTAAGCACTAAGTGCTGATAGCAGATTAAAGCGTTTGCACATAAGTAGTCAGCAGAAATGGAGTGTCTTGGAGTCAGGGACAAAGCCAGGAAGGAAGCAGAAAGTGCCTGAGACATTTACTTGAAGCCATCGCAGAGGTACAGAGCCATGCCTGGTCACAGACAGCAAGGAGAGGGCCAATTTCTCCTGTGAGCTATGAGCTCTCAAGAAATGAAGAGCAGGAGAAATGCAATGTGTGATTTCATGGCACTCTAGAGCTGTATGTTTATTAACATTGAATAATCCTTTTATTTCTGAGACATATCTTAGTTGCATTAATCCCCTACTGTAATTGAGTTAATTTTGGAATATTTAATTAGGGTTAATTTGCGAATATAAATGTGCTTATATGTGAGTTCTACGTTGTCTTACTGAACGAGTTTATAAAAAGCGTTTTTCCTTTACATGTCCATATTTTCTCAGTATGAGTAATGGAGGGTTTTTAAATATAAAATGCCAAGAATATTAATTTATTTCTTCTTTTGAGAAAAGGCTTGATCTCAGAATTACCCATAGGGTCAAGTGTTTCTTTCAGAGTCATATGTTGAAGCCATAACCCCCAGAGTGTCTAGTGTAAGGGAGAAGTCATGAAATGGGGCCATAATGGGTTCATAAAGATAAGACACTAAACAAGGACAACAAACTAGTAAGGGTAAAATGGGCAGTGGAGGGCAGGGGGACCCAGAATGCTTTAACACTACGGAAAGAATTATAGGCAACTAAGGAACAATGAGACTGCTAGAAATAGTCAGGCCCAGGGAAGCACACTGATTAGTAATCCAATTCTAAATGGTTAACCCTGAAAACACAAAGCAACACTATGTAGGCTAAACAGGCTGCAGTTTTGTATATGGGAAAATATATACATATACATATATGCATGCAAGAACAATTAAAGAAGAAGAAGCAATTAATTTCAAAGTGAGCAAGAAGGGGTTTATGGGAGGGCTTGGAGGGAGGAAAGCAGATAAGATCAATGTAATACATAATTTTTAAAGATAAAAGAAATAATTAAGCATTAGAAATGATAAAGCATCAGAAACCCTCTCTTTTCCTTGTTTCTTCCCTCCCATCTCACCTAATTCATCTCTCCACTTTTTCTCTCTCCTTATCTCTTTTCCCTGTTTTTCCCCTCCCTTTCCAGTCTTTCTATTTCTTTCTCTCCCCATCTCTTTCTTTTCTTTCCATTCTCTCTTTCCTCCATTGCCTCCACTCCGTCTCTCCTACTTGGCATCTTCTCTCTTCCTTCCTTGGCTCTTTTTTTTTTTTTTAAATCTCCTAGTCCCTCTTCCCCCTTTCCTCTCCCCAAACACTGACACTTGAAGGAGGCCATGTGAAGACCTTGTGTGCAGAAGCAGAGGAACCAAGAACTTGAATCTTCTTACCTCTGACTCTGGTTTCCCTGCCCACGAGGACATGGCACTTTGTCATGACGGCTGGAGATAAGAATGTGTATTTCAAATAATTTCAATAGCGTCCTGTTTTCTGCTCTTAAAGTTTGGATGGAATTTACAGGGGAAAATTCAAACTCACTAAGTTTGAAATGCTAATTTGTAAATTGAAAATTGTGTTCTCAGTTTATTTTGTGATAATTGATCTAATAAAGTTTTTAAACTTGAGGTAATTTTTAAAACATTTATTTTTCTGGAGAACCATCCATTTGTTTTTTTTTTTTTTTTTTTTTTTGTTTTTTTTTTCTAAGAAACCCTTTTAAACTCTCCTGCCCCCCTTTAACAATCCTTTTTGTGTTGCTTCTGGCTTCTTTTCAAGTAATCACAAACATTCATTCAGTTTTTACTCTGTCTAATAAAAATTAATAGCTTTTTGACCAATCTCACAGATCTAAGATTCTACTCCTTTAGCTTATAATCTTCATTCTATTTTAATGTAGTAGAATCTGTCCTTCCTTGGTCATGGAAGGGACAGTGTGACATGATTCCTGCCCCTGGAACACGGCCAGCAGGGTCTCCATGACATGCGTGCTGCTGTGCAATACATATATATATTCCTACAGCCCTTAAGGCTGTGGAAAAGAACTCTGAAAACACAAGCTCAGAAATATATAAAGACGGTTTCTCAACTATGTAAAATATAAGGATGCAATATGAATTATGTCAGGGGCTTCATGGACCTAAAAGAACAGAGCCAGCTGCACTATGAATGAGTTAGTCAGAAAGACAGAAAGGCAGGCAAGTACAAAGACAGGAAGATTTGTGAGTTCAAGGTCAACCTTGGACTGAGGAAATTTAGGCCCAGGGGTGGTGGAAATAGTGATCTTAGAGCTGGATCCCACCCAGATAGCTTATTTTCTTTGTTACAAAGGCAGGCAAATCTCTGAATTCATTAGCAATGTTAAGAAAAAAAAATGTGTTGCCTTTTCCTAGGAGTCAAGGGGCTACGGTCAAAAACGGCTAATTCCCGAGCTAATCAAAAGGGAACCTGGAGTGGATGATTTAATTGGTATATAAAGACTGGGCTTTTTTTTTTTTTTTTTTTTTTTTTTTTTTTTTTTTTTTGGTGCTGTCTGCAGAGCTCCAGAAGAAGCAGTTTCAAGCAGAACACAGGCTCTCAGCTTGTTCCTTGTCAGCAGGAATGGCTTTAAGTCCTTCTTTTTGCTGCTCTGCTCTCAGACACCCCTTCCTCAGACCCTCTCTCCAAACTGAGGCTGGTCCTTGTCAATAACGAATAATAATCACATGTTCCATACTCCCTAAGTGCAGCCAATTGAGGGCTTGGGGTGCTTGAACCGTTACAGGTGCAGAGAGATGGGGGTCTGGAGGGTACCCAGTGAGGCTTTCCTGGCCTGGGACGAGGGATTGGAGCAGAGACAGAAATCGAAGTGCGTCAGAGTTTGAGAAAGATCAGAAGCTCTTCTGGCTCATTTTAGGTCATTTACAAGATACATGCCTTCTCTCACATGTGTGTAGCCCAGGTTTGCCTTGTGCATGTGCTGTCCCTAACACAGGGACTTTGGTAGGTTTTTTTCCGTGCAACTCTTGGTTTCCTTCTCATGTTAACCTTGATGCCCATCCCTCCATTCCACAGTACAGTCAGCTCTACATAGGCTCAACGCTGCGGGACAACACAACATTAACTGGGCCCTGCTCATCACCTCAAATTATGCTTCCCATCCAGACACTTTCGAAATTTAATAATTATTTCAAAAGGTGTTTTCAAACACAGCCATAGATTCTAGTGAGGAAAGAATATATCACCTCGACGTGTGAATTATTCGTTTTCCTCCATTTAGAATTAAATGATGACTTCCATACCTACTACACACTGGATTAAGCACAGACTTCTTGAATTAGATTATACAAGAGACATGTGGTTTCATTTGTGCAGTGGGGTGGACACATTTAGCTAAGATAAGGTTGGACACTCAAACTCTTTGTTTCTCACTGTATTCTTGTTGCTATGATTATTTTTAAGAGGTGTTGTTAAAAACTTGCTTCCCACTGACCAATAGAAATGAGTTTGACATTTTGTGCAGTGTTGTAGGCAAATGGTGAGTAGTACCTCCTTGGTTTCTGCACCTGGGATCAATCAAATATGCCTGCTGTACAGTGAGCAGACAGGGAACTCACCCCTACTCCTGCAGAACTGGTTTTCCTTGGTTCCCAGAGGATGGTAAGAAGAATGGCTGATTTTCCTGTCCCACTGCCTCTGGTGGCAATGGCAGCAAGACTCGCATGTCTTCTACAGTCCCACGTGCCAGAGCAGAGTTGCTCCTGGGACTTGAGGCATAGTGGTCTTTGTGGTTCTACACTGTAGAAGCCTCTTACTCCTCTCTGCCTTGCATTAGGAAGCTCTCCCTAGCACATTCGCTTTGTGATGTGAGAAAGTGAATTCACCTTTTCTCTTGGATACTGACATATGCAAAGCCATGACCTTCATGAAGGCTCTGAGACCTGACCTAATAGTGAAGCCCAGGATGGGACGTGGATTGTGTGCTGGTCTCCACACTGCCTCCTTACTCTAATTCTTAGTTTGCAGTTTGCACCAATGCCCTCCCTGTTAAGTGCCCATTAGATGCCTATAGCCAATGTCACAGCTGTATTTTGGAAATCAAAAAGTAAAAATATTTAACTTCCACAGGCAACTGTTCTCAGGATCAAGGGAGGATGGAAAAGACAGGGGTAAACATGTAGCCGGTCTAGACAGAGTCAGACTTATGTTACAGAGGAAAAAGAGAGCAGGAGCACAGGGGTAAACATGTAGCCAGTCTAGACAGAGTCAGACTTATGTTACAGAGGAAAAAGAGAGCAGGAGCACAGGGGTAAACATGTAGCCAGTCTAGACAGAGTCAGACTTAAGTTACAGAGGAAAAAGAGAGCAGGAGCTTAGGCATGCCTGCCTCCGATGGCTTGCTTGTGGGTTCAGTTTTCATGCTTTGATGGTGGATTTCTAAGTTTCTTACTAGTTAGTGCCCAGACCATGCCAAAGTTTGCTCCTGGCACAATGTCTTGCGTATTAACTGTGTCTTCCCTTCCCATACATTTTTCTAACCTTACTAAACCTTCTCTTATTTGAGGTTTCTTCTTTCCTTTTCTAGTTTTAAACCTTAGATGTTTTTATTGATTATTTTATTTATTTACATTTCAAATGTAATCCCCCTTCCTAGTTTCCCCTCTACAAGTGCCCTATCCCCTCCTTCCTCCCCCTTCCTCTCTGAGGGTGCTCCCCCACCTTCCCACCCACCCCTGCCTCAGAAGCCTAGTGTTCCCCTATCCTGGTTCATCAAGCCTCCACAGGACCAAGGGGCTCCCCTCCCAATGATGCCTCTGCTACATATGCAGCTGGAGCCATGGGTTGTTCCATGTGTACTCTTTGGTTGGTGGTTTAGTCCCTGGGAGCTTTGGGGGTCTCGTTGGTTGATATTGTTGTTAAATCTTAGATTTTAGCAAAAAAGCTTAATTATAGCTCTACAAGCCACAGGGATGGTTTTCAGGGTAACCTGCTGGTTACAAAGTTGCTTATTTATCCTAGAGACTGTAGAGAACTCCTGACTGGTTTATTTTTTGTTCCCTTTCACTTTATACATCAGTTAGATATGCTTTGTTTCCAATAGGAAACAAGCCTGATCAAAAGGCTTTAGCTCTTCCCTCTGGCTGATCGAAAGGCAACTGGGACAGACCCATACCCACTGCCACATCCACATTCCAGGTGGGGAAAGCTCTCCCCCACATAGGCACTGCTTTAGCCAGAGAGACAAGAATCACCTCAAGACTACCTTGAGGTACACATTTATTTACATCTCCATTGTCACTCTAACTACAAGGGAGAACTGGAAAGCCAATAGCTTGCCTAGAGGTAGATGCACCGTTCCACAAGCCAACCAGAAATGTAATAGCAGAGGAAACAGAAAAGGTATGCCTTGGGTAGAGAGCTAACCTAAAGTGTCATACGTTTGAAAGGAATCTCCGAGTCTTTGATCAGAGTCTATATGTGGGGCTCACCAGTACTGTATTGTCTGCTTTTCTATGGATAAGGGAGGGCAGAACACTCTCAGTTTAAATCAGAACTCTCTTTCAGGTCTACTTCCAGCCTTCTCTCTGAAGCCTCTCTGTCTCATTACAGTTTCGATTTCGTTTTTCTTTTTTTCTTTTCCTTGGATATTTTATGCCTTTACATTTCAAATGCTATTCCTTCCCCCACCTCTTATACCGCCTCCCTCTTCTTCTATGAGGATGCTCCCATTCCTACTCACCCACCCCAACCTCAACATCTTGGCATTAGTTTACACTGGGGAAATGAGCCTTCACAGGACCAAGGGCTTTTCTTCCTGTTGATATTGAACAATGCCATCCACTGTCACATTTGTGACTGGAGTTATGGGCCCCTCCATGTGTACTCATTGGTTGGTGGTTTAGTCCCTGGGAGCTTTAGCAGTGGTGGGGGGGTTGTTGGTTGGTTGATATTGTTGTTCTTCCTATGGGGTTACAAACCCCTTCAGCTCCTTCCGTCCTTTCTTTAACTCTTACATTGGGGTCCCATTTTTCAGTCCAATGGTTAATTGCAAGCATCCTCATCTATATCAGTAGGGATCTGACAGAGCCTCTCAGGAGACACCCATATCCGGCTCCTGTCAGCAGGCACTTCTTGGCATCAGCAATGGTGACTGGGTTTGGTGGCTGCATATGGGATGGATCCCCAGGTGGGGCAGTCTCTGGATGATCTTTCCTTCAGTCCCTGCTCCACTGTTTGTCCCTGTACTTTCTCCTGTGAGTATTTTGTTCCCCCTTCTAAGAAGAAATGAAGCATCCACATTTTGGTCTTCCTTCTTGTGCTTCATATTATCTGTGATTTTTTTTCCTTAGGTTTCCAAGCTTTTTGAGCTAACATCTACTTACCAGTGAATGTACACCATTTGTGTTTTTCGTGACTGGTTTATCTTACTTAGGATGATATTTTCTAGTTCCATCCATTTGCCTAAGAATTTAAGGTAGTCATTGTTTTTGATAGCTGAGTAGTACTCCATTGGGTAAATGTACCACATTTTCTGTATCCATTTCTCTGTTGAAGGACATCTGGGTTCTTTCCAGCTTCTGGCTATTATAAATAAGGCTGCTATGAACATAGTGGAGGATGTGTCCTTGTTATATGTTGGGGCATCTTTTTGGGTGTATGCCCAGGAGTGGTAGAGCTGGGTCCTCAGGTAGTACTATGTCCACTTTTCTGAGGAACCTCCAGACTGATTTCCAGAGCTGGTTATACCAGCTTGTAATCCCATCAACAACGGAGGAGTGTTCCTCTTTCTCCACATCCTAGCCATCATTTAGTTTCAATTTCAATTGTTCTTGAATTCATTTTCCTCAATAACAAATCTGATCAAACCTTTCCCTTATCTCCACCAGCACATCGTAGGGTACAGCTCCTTGCCCTTCCTGCCCTGCATCTTACTGCTGCGTCTGAATTGTGACTTTCTGAGTGGCTTCCCACTGTCAGCTTTCCATGTGGCATCCATCCATTCCTCTTGGCCATGTATGCAATGCTCAATAGACAGTGTGAGGTCCTTCTAAGAATTCTTCCTCAGATCTGCAAACACCATGGTATTTATCTACTTCTTAGGTAATCACACTACTTCCCAGGGACCTCTCCAGAGTTCTTCTCGGCCTTCTAGTAGCTGCTGAAACATTCAGATCAGTGTGCTCATCAGTTTACAGCAGGAGTTAGCACTGGGCTTGCATCATAACAGGAGTTCAAGTATGGGATGAAACAACTATTCACTGAGTGTACTTGAGGGTGCGAGTGACTGTAAATGTCCACACAAATATTTATGGTTCTCTATTCCTCTCTTTGTCTATTTTTTTTTCTCTTTCCCTCTCTCTCAAACCCTATTCCTCCTCCATCCTCCTATGGCCTGACCTGGGCAACTACCTCTTTCTTTCATTTGCAAACTCCGAGTTTCTGTTTTCAGGATAGTTTTATTTTAAATTATTTATGAGTTTTAAAAGCAAAGCTTTTACTTTTACTCAGCAGAGATGAAAGAAATAATATTCCCTCTATTTGCTACTGTTATGAGATTTGGCTTCTTAGGTATGTTCTGGAAGGCAAAAATGCAGAAAGACGTGGGCAGTAGCATGGGAGTGGGTGCACACTGCAGTGGGGTGCCAGGAAACTTCAGCTTAATACAAAAAGAAAAAAAAAACTGGAAATATGCTGGATTCCAAAAGTCAAAGCCTTCATTTTCTTTGCTGTTTAAATTTTTTGAGCTGGAGATTTTTCTTATTTAAAATGACAGGAGCCTTCTGCTCCAATATGCCCACGTTAGGGAAGAAAAAATAAGGAGAATTTGCAAGAATTCACCTTAGCACTTCCTTCATGGAAAGAAAATGGTTCCAACTAAACCAATCTAGTAGCCTTGACACAGACAAAGGATTTATTTTGTTGTTTTTTTTTGTTTGTTTTGTTTTGTTTTTCATTTAGGTAATACAACTGACTCAAAATTTCAACCTCTTCCTGATTCTTAGATTTTTGTCCAGTTTGTGGGGAAAATCTACTATTGATGTCAAAATGGGATGGCACCGTCTTCCCAAGAGTCTGGAAGAGTTAGTTGCCTGTGGAGAGTTCAATGGAGAGTAAAATCAAGTTCTAGCACTGTGTACAGAGTTGAGTTCAAACAAAGACTGCGAGTAATTTTATATCATATCTTTCGTCAATGTCGGTAGCTGCCCTTTAGATTTCTTCTCCCTCTCTCCTCTGGCCACACCACCATTACCTTATAATCTGCAAGCATTTCATGGCTTCTCTTAAATACTGTGCCCAAATCCCCACTGTAAGCACTCTATTCTCCCATCTCCCAGTTCATTAAGTGCTTCTCAAAGTTCTATCACACTATTCTTTCCCCAGCCCAATGAATTCTTAGGGGTCTTATATGCATGTATTCAGTTCTTTTGTGCAAGCCTTGCTATCTGAAGTCTGAGCCACTTGGACTCCATCACAGCCTGGACCCTCTTCCGTCTCTCAGTATTAAATCAGAGACCTCTGGATACACTGTGGCCACGTTTGTTCATTTTCAATAGCCTCTCACCCTTCATTTGTTCAATGTGTGGTGCTTGGTAATTATCAGAGAATTAACAAACGTGTTAGAGCATTATTGTAATTTGGAAAACATTATTTTAATATAAAATATTAATTTCAGTACAGGGCTAAGTATTTTTGCTGCCTAAAGTTAAAATAATTTGTACTCGTGAATGTAATGAACATGGGTGGTACAGGTCAAAGTTCCAAAATTCTTTAGAAGAAACACATATATAACCTTTCTCCCAAATTAAGCCAATATTATTAAAATTGCCAGCGGTCTTTTTTGACCTCACATATGGCATATCACCTACTAACACAGAGATTATTAAGGTCCCAGACTCTGTTCTTAAGGAATTGCTGTAAATGAGCTTCTCCCTAATAAAGAGGTACTACATTTCCTTTTGTTTGAGATATTTAAAGATCAAATATTACAGTGACTGTTTAGAAGAAACTTTTGGAACCTGGAGTTATTTTTATAATTATACAGCTCTACAGGGGATTTCTATATAGTCATGCCACAGATTTTCTTTTTTACTTTAAATCTAATAACCTTAACATTTCAGAATTGCCCCCTGCTTCCCTTTTTTTGGAAGACAACTGAATTTTGTAGAAAAGAGCGCCCCCCCCTTTGCATGCTATCCTTGTGGGGTGTTGAAAGGGATAATTTCATTATACTTTTTGGATGAACAAAATATATAGATATATAGATAGCATATTTTTATTTTTGAAATGAGAAAACCATGTTTAAAATCTAACATTGTCAATTTTATTCCTGAAGATAACCATTGTGACTAGGGTGAGACAGAATTTCAAGTCATTTTTGTTGTTATTTTTCCTAGTGAATGAGGATATTGTGCACTTTAAAAATATACATTACCCATGTATATATATTCTCTTAAGGGACATGTGATCAGATGCTTTTGAGCTCATCGTACATGATTACTATACAGCCATTTAGGTCACTCTCCACACATCTTCTTCCATCCTCTGACTGACTCCCTTTTAAATTCACAACCTCCTCTTGGCTACTGTTGACGTATATAAAATCTGCTGAATCCAGATTGAATGTAGTTTTGCCCCTGTGCATGTGCACTTAGGGCTGACACTTGGCTAAGCTCTCAGGGACCAACTCTCTCATTAGTCCCATTGGTCGTGTATTCCTCTTTCTCTAGATGCTGGATGTTGTGAGAGTCTGCATCCATGTTAGTATGTCAAGTGGTCTTATCACTGTATTAACCTATTTTTTGATAGTATGTTTCGGGGGACTAATTTTTGCAGTTCTTTATATAGTCCTTGTATTAAATTCCTATCTGAAGCTGGCAGAGATGTTCTTACAGTCTGTGGGCTGTCTGTCCCTCTGCTGACATTTTCTATTCTGGTACAGAAGATTTTTTTATTTCATGTAATTCCATTAGTCAATTTTTGAAATATTTTCTAAGACATCGGAGCCTATTTCAGAAGGTTCTTGCCAATGCCTATCTATACCTTGATGTGCATCCCACTATGTTTTTCTCTAGCAGTTTCAACTTTTCAATGAAGACTCTGATCTGGATCCGTTGTTTCATTCAAAGGGAAGTGAAGACTGTGACCCGCTGTCGGTCATTTTCCTGCAATCTTGCTTAGGTGGCCAGCCTTACCACACTGTTTGATGAGGCTCTTACCGTTGATTGAATATTTGGAATACTTAACCAAATCCAGGCGACCGCAGCTGCGTGGGTTGGTGCCTGAGCCATTTTCTCTGCTCTTGTCTCCTTTGTGATTTACATGTCTGTGCCAGTAACGTGATGATGGTGTCACTGTGGCTCTTGAGGATAGTTTGAAAATACTTGGATCGCTTGGGCAGTGTTCTTTCTTGCTTCTTTTCAGGAGTTTGGTTTTCTCCTACTTTTCTGTTTTTATATGAATTTTACGACTCTTTCTAGTTCTACAAAGAAGTAATTGACATTTTTCGAGGGATTCCATTTATTATGTAGATTAGCCATGGCACTGTATCTATTTTCACAAAATTAATTCTGCCAGTACAAGAGCACGGGAGGTATTTCCATTGTCTAGTATCTTACTCAATTTCACTCTCAGTATCTTAAAATTTTAATTGTAGAAGCAATTCACACTCTCAGTTCTGATTATTCTTATGTGTTTTAAAAAGGATTTTGATAGGACGTTCATCCAGTTCCATTCTTGACAAGTTAATGATTGATATACAGAAAAGCTGTTGGTTTTCGTGTCCTCCAACTTTTCTGCAATATCTTTCAGTTCTAAAAGTGTTATGTGCCAGATATAGTGTCTTTTAAATATAACGCCATGTCATCTGGAAATGGGAATAATCTCATTTCTTTTTTTTCCAAGTCATATCCCTTTATTTCCTCCACTTCCCTTGTTGCTTTAGATAAGAACTTCATCAATGCACTGAGTAAACAGAAGAAGCCAGGTGCCCTTGTCTCATTCCAGATTTTAGAGAAAAAAAAATTCTCATTTTCACCATTTAGTATAACCTTGATTCTGTTTGTAAAACGTGGCATTTATTATGCTTAATTATAGTGCTTCGATTCCTAATTCCTTCAGGATTTTACCATGAAGGTACACTGAACTTTTCCAAATGCTTTTCCAAATGTTCAAGTGATTTCTGTCAGTCTGTCCACTTATGTGAACCCCTGGCATGAAACCAAACATGTCACAATATATGATTTTCTTTAGATATTTTATCTAAGAAAAGTATTTGGTTAAGAACTTTTATGCATCATTCATCAGAAAACTTGATCTATAATTTTGTCTTTATATTGTGTCCTCATGCTGTATTGAAATCAGTGTAGTTTTGACTTTATAGAATGAATTTAGTATCACTATCTTCCTTCTTGTTTTGTAGATTGGTCTGAGAAGTGATGGAGTTATGATTCCTTAGAGTGTGGTAGAACTCAGCTGCGAATCCATCTGTCCTCTGTTCATCTTTCGGGACTTACTAACACAGTGCCTCGCTCTGCGTATTATAAGTCTGGTTAAGTCACGCATTTCATGTCTCTAAGTCATGTGATCTCAGTAATTTATCTTTTTCTTTTAGGTTTACAGCTTTGGGGAATGGAGGTTTTCAAAGATTCCTGATGAGTTTCTAACTTTCCCAGGAGCTGGTTGTTAAATTCCCTTGGAGCCTTTTGTTTATATTAATTTTGATCATCTTTCACTTCCTTTTTAAATCAGCTTGGGCAAGATCCTTCAATCTTCCAAGAAATTTATCTTTAAATTTCTTGATTCTATGCATTGTTATTTCAGTCACAAATTCACTAGCTCCCTCCTAGTCTTTATTGAACTTTATTTATTTATTCTTGTTCCTCTCTGTGGTGTATTTGAGTTCATCTTTTCCTTGTTTATTCTGAACTTGATATGCATCATTTGGCCTTTTACGATCAATTTGAATTTTTAGTGTAAGAAATATACTTATAAACTTATCTCTTAGAACTACATTAACTACAGACCAAAGTTTCTGGTAGATCATAGCCTTGTCTTCCATTGAAACTAGGGTTTAAAATTCTTTCCTTCCTAAATTGTTTAACAGTCCACTAAATTTTCAAAAGTGAATTGTTCAATCACCAAATATTCATGCAATCTTTGTGGTTTCTCTTGAGCCTAACTTTTGTTTTTATTTCTCTGAAGTATGAAGCAGAAACTTAAGGGCTCTTTTGACAAGAAAATACCAGAGACCTGGGAGATCAGAGAGGTCGTCAGGACTCAAAGAGTGGGACCTTAGATGGAATGCCTGATAGTGTGGAGAGGGAACTTGTAGAGTCTATCTCCAGTAGAAACACGGCAGCAAATGGAGGTATGGGGTTGCCATCCCACAGTCAAAAACTCTGACCCAGAATTGTTGCTGTCTAAAAGAACTGCAGGAAAAAATGGAGAAGAGACTGAAGGAAAGAAAGTCCAGTGACTAGCCCAACTTTGGGACCCATCTCAAGGAGAGTTTCCAAGGCCTGACACTATTACTGATGCTATGATGTGCTTACAGACAGGAGTCTAGCTTGGCTGTCCTTTGAGAGGCCCAACAAACAGCTAACTGAGATAGATGCAGAAACTTATACTCCACCAAAGGACTAAAGTCAGGGACCCCTATGGTTGAATTAGGGAAGACTGGAAGATGCTGAGGAGGGCAACCTCAGAGGAAGACCAGCAGTCTCAACCAACAGGTCTTTCAGACACTGAGCCACCAACCAGGCAGCATACACTAGCTGTCCTAAGGCCATTGACACATATACAACAGAGGACTGCCTGGTCTGGCCTCAGAGAGAGAAGATGTGTTTAACCCTTGAGTGACCTGAGGCCCCAGGGAGTGGGGAGGTCTGATGGGGGTGGGGTCGGGTATGGGGCATCCTCTTAGAAACAGAGGTGCAGTGGGAAGGAGGAATGGGATGAGGGACTGTGGAAGGGCAGACCAGGAGGAGGCTAATGTCTGGACTGTAAAAATAATTTAAAGTAATAAAATAAATAAATAATAAAAAAGAAGAGTAAACACTACTTATAATTTAAATAGAACATTATGTAGATAGTTGCTAAAATCCAGTTGATAGTGATGTTATTGACTTTTGAATTTTTAAATATTTCTTACCTTTGAAGACCTTTCTGATGCAATTTGCTTCATCTGCTAACTTGACACAAACCTAGAGTCTCTCGTCAGATCATCTGTCCTGTGACCATGTTTGCTGTGCATCTTCTTAACTGTTAATTGGTAGGAGAGGTTCCAGCCCACCTTGAATGATGCTGTCCCTATGAATGGGGATATACAATATAAAAGAGAAGAGGCTTAATTTGAGATTGGGACCCAAAAACTAAGTAGCATCCTCTGTGGTCTGTTTCAGTTTTCTCCTCAGGTCCCTGCTTTGACTTCCCTCACTGACAAACTCTCACCTGGAAATATAAGATGATGTAAACTATATTCACCCCACAACTTGCTTTCAATCGGCGTTCATCACAGTAACTGAAATAATACTAGAACAGTATTTTAAAGTAACAGTGGGATATTGAAGTGACACACTAGTGTGTATATGTATGTGTATATGTATATGCATGTATAATGTATAATGTATATGTATACATGTGGTTTAGCGTTTATCTCAGGAGCAGAAGATTTGGTGCCTAAGCAATTACAACTTACGGCTTCTTGATGAGTCATCATCATCTTCCTATGGCAAGATCTTTCCTAACTCTTCTGAGTAGTTCCCATTTGAAGCCCATTTTGAGAGTCATAAGTGACACTGCCAGCTTGTTTATCACGTCTGTTGCTTTCGTCCATTGCTTTCGTCTGTTTTAGGATTTAGTTTGAGATGTCTTTTCCAATGAGACGTGTTTCTGCAAAAAAAATGTGATAGTTGGTTCTTGTTTCTATAATCAAGTCAATTAGTTTGCATCGTTTAGTTGGTGAGTCGGAGGCATTTTCGTCCAAGTTTGTAATTGACAGGATGTCTTTTCTATTTCCATAGCTTTCTTTGTTGTCTTGGATCTTTGGATCTTTGGTAGTTCTTAACTTCCTCCCTGATCTGTATTAAAACTATGTTGTTTTGCTCTGTTGGACAGGAAATATTCCTTCCTGAGTCTCCTCTATTCATTTATTCTCAGTACATATATTCCCTCCTGTGTTCTGGATGAGAGTGTCTTCGTGTAGTATTCCTTTCTGTAATTTCTAGTTCTGACTTCTCTCTCTCTCTCTCTCTCTCTCTCTCTCTCTCTCTCTCTCTCTCTCTCTCTCTCTCTCTCTGTCACAAATTGTTTGTACTTGTCTTGAATGTTCTGTTTTCTCAATCAATATTAAGAAATAACTTTGCTGACTATAGCAATCTTAATAGTTATTTACTATCAAGTCATGAATTAAGTCA
The DNA here is from genome assembly GCF_011064425.1 of Rattus rattus. Classification (NCBI taxonomy): domain Eukaryota; kingdom Metazoa; phylum Chordata; class Mammalia; order Rodentia; family Muridae; genus Rattus; species Rattus rattus. The sequence goes on along the minus strand of NC_046168.1, from coordinate 46,909,773 downwards.
ATCCACGTTTGTCTATCTTTTGATATTACCTTTTTATTTGTTTGAGATTATGATACATTACATCATTTTCCCATTCTGGTTCCTTCCTCCTTCTGACCCCTCTAATATACTCTTCCTTGTTCTCTTCAAATTTTGTGGCTCTTTATTCATTGCTGTAACATGCATATTTGTATATGTATATTTGTTGTATATATAAGAATATCTATATTCCTATATATTATTAAACCTAGTCATTTGGTATCATATTACTTTTAAGCATATTTGCAAGACTGGTTGTATAGGATTGGTTGCTTGTTTATTGTTCCTAATAAGAGAATTAAAATTGTCCTGATGTTTCTAAGTCTGAATGTAAGTAAACCTTTTTCTCTCGTAGGTTTTACTATTGTTTCTTTGTTTTCTGATCCTTCATTTGTGTGTTTCATTGTTTCAATATTGACTATTATGGTGTAGAATGGTCCTATTTGTTATTTGGGATTTTAATTGCTTTTGTGATTTCATGTCTGTTTCTTTCTTTAGGTCTAAGACATTTTTGCTATAATTTCATATTTTTACCTTGGATTTTTTTTTATCTAATGGTTCTTATATGTAACTTATTGAATATATTCCAAAAATCCTCTGAAATTTTGGTTGGATTATTTTGTTGTTGTTGTTGTTCTTGTTTTTTTTCTTTCGTTTTATGTGTATGCATATTTTCTTGTCCTCAAATTCATTGTTCTGTTTGGTTTTATTTATCGATGATATTTATTCTTTCTTTCTTCTTTTATTTCTTGTGTGTTTTTATTTGATTGGTCGATGAATGAATCCATTCTTTCCCTTCATAGTTTCCTTTTGGTTCTTTTTCAGACTTAATTTTCTCCATGAATTCCTCCATATTTTAACCTTTCTCTCATATTTTAACCTTTGTGGCTTTCTTGTCTCCTTTGGTAACTGTGTTGTCTAGCTTGTGCCTTACTTTCTCTACCTCACTTATTTGCTTATCTGTGTCATCAGTGTGGTGGTAGACTCCTTTAAAATTTCACTCTGGAATTTTCATTAACACTTTAGCAACCCCATTTCCTCAGCTTTCTGACATTGAGAATTTGTGAGACCGTAGAGGTGTTATAGTCATTTCTTGGCTGATAGTTTGTATGTAGTTACTGTTTTGTACATCTTTGGGAATGGGGGTGTCTTCCAGTTCCATTTTCTCCCTCTCTTTTTGTTTGTTTGTTTGTTTTATTTTTCTTATATAATCCTGGTGAGTTAACTTCACATGAAATTATACTTTTTACTGCTCTGTAGAGGAAGGTGGCTCCAGGTCCTTCTAATAGTTTGCAAACCAGCTCAGTGTTGACTTACAGTGGTACGAACACTTACATGCCTCAACTGTGTCCATAAGTCTTTTCAGAGACAGTGTTATCATGTGAGAAAATGCGGTGTGTTTTGTAAGAGACAAAAATATCAAAATTTAAGTAGTGAAATGAGGATGGATTGGGAATTTTGGGGAAAAGGGCAAAATCAGATTGTGAAATAAGGTACAGCAGTGTACTGGCTGGTTTTGTGTGTCATCTGAACACAAGTCATCAGAGAGGAAGAAGGTTCACTTGAGGAAATGCCTCCATGAGATCCAGCTGAAAGACATTTTCTCAATTAGTGATCAAGGAGGGAGGGCCAAGCCCATTGTGGGTGATACCATCCCTGGGCTGTTGGTACTGAGTTCTTTAAGATAGCAAGCTGAGCAAGGCAGGGGAAGCAATCCAGCAAACAGCATTCCTCCATGGCCTCTGCAACAGCTCCTGCCTTCCGGTTCCTATCCTGTTTGAGTTCCTGTCCTGAGTTCCCTCAGTAGAAGAGTAAGCCAAGCAAATCCCTTTCTCCCCAGTTTGCCTTCAGTCACAGTGTTTTTGTCAGCAAGAAAAACCCTGAGTAAGACAATGGGTTACAGATGTGAGAGGTGTTACACAGGCCAATGTACATATAGAAATGAAGGGGAAAGTCATAGATATCTTTTCCAGTGAGATGCAAGAAAAGCCCAATATCTTATCAATTTCAGTACAAAAATTGTCAATAATAATGCTATCTAAATAAAATTTAAAGTAAATATGTAGCAATAAAATAAAGTAGTAACATGAAATAAAAGTTCTTGTGCTCCTTCTGCACCATTCAGATGGGGTGGTCTTTCTTTTCTCTTGAACTGTGAATCCTAACAATCTCCATAGGTTAGGGCAGAGAGTCTCCTCATCTCAATATCCATGAGAGCAGTGAGGTTGGTTACTAATGAACACTGACAAGAGGCAGCCTTGTGTCCTTCTAACATATCTCACCACTCTCATTCCACATGGGCAGAGAATATGAGGAAAGAAAAGAGAAATGTGAGACTTCAGAGTATTTAGAGTGGACTTAGGAAAGTAGATAGTACACACACACACACATATGGTGCTTAGAGCCTTGGGAAGAGTTAGGCAAAGCAAAAGAGAATTTTAATTTGATAGGTGAAATAATTTCCATGGATCTAGTGTGAAAAACACAATTTGTGTGACAACATATTAATTGGCTCAACCTAGCCATTTAATAATCAGCATATATCAAAATAGCATGTTATACACAATTTATGAAAGTAGCTAATTAAACTTTAAAGAGAATGGTCAGGAGTATGTTTGTTTTGTCTACGCTTAGAGAAACACAGAAACACAGAATACGTGGAGCAATATCAGGATAACTATCCGGAGAATGATAAATATTGCAACCAAGTTGGCAGATGCAGTTCTGCTGTTTGAGGGCTCCTGATCTAAGTGTCAGTAGACCTGCCTTGGCATCTATTTGCAAAGTTATCCTGCAATATGAGGACTTATGTGATATCAGCAACTGGTACTTTACTCTGGTTAGAGACTTCTAAACAGTCAGAAATATTCATGTAGTGGTATCACCAAGGAAAAATAAAGAACCATAGAATATTGTACTCAGAGAAGTGAAGGTCATAGCCCTCCAAGTACTCTCAAACTACTAAAAGATATGTAAGAGAACTTTCTTTTTGGAACCCACAGTACTAACTGCAGCCCTACTCAGAGGCTGGTCCCGGCAGGAATCTGGAAGGTCTTGGGTGGTTCGTGGCAGGAAGACAGTATACTGAGCTACGATTGCTTCAGATTAACAGCGGTTCCAAATCTTGGCCACACTTTAACACATACCCCAGAGCTTTTCTGTTAATTGATCTTGGGAAAGAGTCTAAGCACCGTAGTCTCTAAGAACCAGTAGATGAAAGGGCATAGTTAAACACAATTTCAATGGGAAATCTGAAGCCAAGAGGGATAGGTTGACTCATAATGAGAATCAAGGACTGAAAACCACATACAGTCCTCTCTTCAAGGCAAATCTTGTCATTGCTTCTGTCTCCTAACTCTAAAAGACCTGATGTCTGGATCCACAAAAACCAGGAAGAGAAACAGTGGCACAATATTCCCACCAGTAGAGACCAAACATTTAAGAAGTAAAATTGACAAATGAGTTCTGTGATTAGCAGTAGATGCTGTTACTGGATGCTTAGAGGAGGTCACATTGAAGGTAGGGAGTGGAGAAAACTAAAGTCGTGTCATATTAGTAATTATTCCCACTACTGCTTTCCTCTTGTTACATCGCAGCCTAAAACTACAGCCCCTTAAAAACCCAGAGGGACTCGGTGGGTGAATTATTCAGTTTGTGAACTTGGTTATTCTTCATCCTGAGGGTATAAACAGCTGTTTCATGCTGTTTATCCTATGAGTGTATAGGAGGGTTTACAATGCTTTACCTAGTTCCCATCATTAGGAACCGTTAGCTTTCCTACGTAGGGCTTCTGCAGGCTGGTATCTAAGGGTAAGCAGAGAGCTTTCATGGCACTTGAGAGTTTCCACAGACAATTGGAGATAGGTCTAGATACAGTGTGTCATGAAGCTGACAGTATGGGATCTCCTGGTATGAACCAATGGGTCTTGGTTAAGTATGATATTGGTTGTTTGTGCTGCCAATGCCTGGTCTTACCTTTTGCTGTAGTAACTAATGTCAGAACTTGTAACTACTGTGTATGGAAAGGATCTGAGGCAGTCTATGCTGAGTTGTTCACAGAGTAGAAAAGAATCCCCAGCAATGTAAATAAGCACTCAAAATAAAGCAGCTAAGAGAGCAACAATGGTGGGCAGGTCTTCTAGACATAAATATGTTCTCATGTCGTTAATGAAACACGGGTAGGTGTCTTTTGTGGATCCAGTGCACAGACTGGCTCCTAGTGGGCTGGCAGCTGCAAATCCAGCATTGCTGTTCCTTCTTCCTAACTATTTCTGGAATGTTGGCTAAATGCATAACTTACTCCATTGATACATCAGGCACAGTAACAATATCTGAGCTCCTGTGCTTATTTATCCCGTGTGCCCAAATACATAAAGGTGAGGCACTACTACCCAATCCAGCCCATGGGTAACAACATTCAGGAAGAGAGCTGGAGGAATTTCCAACTGTTTCTTGGAAAAATGTAAGGAAAAAAAAACAGACTTTAAAGGTCCTCTTGGGATGGCATTAATAATTTAAGTATTGAGGTGATGTTCAATAACTTTTTTTCTCTGTAATTCATATCATGTCAGGAAAAGGAAATAAAAGTTGGAGTGTCACTTGAGTGCCTGATTGATTTGATCATAAACAGAGAGGCAAAAAAGTTTATGTTACAGAAAAATAACCACAGTTGAAGCCATGAAAGAATGGGGATAAAAGTGGTAAATACCTTACCTCGGAGACTTCAAAGGTGTTATTGTCCAAATGGCACAGCTGGCTTAGAGATCAATGGATGAGCTGAGGTGTGCAAAGACGACATGTCGGGGTGCGGTCTGGGTATGGCACCAATCAAAACATCTCACGGAGAGAGGAGAATGTCACACACCTGCCACAAATGGGACACCAGAGAGCTGTGGATGCTTTATAGTTGATATTTAGATGTGGGATCTGGGGACAGGGGAGGGCATGGAGACCGAGCATCACCAGCACAGGTTCACAGGGTAGGGCACACAGGAAGTGCTGCTTGCTAGGAGCAGTCTCGACATCTGGCGTCGAGAATGGTGAGACAGTAGAGAAATGTATGCTCCTCTTTCAGGTCTCCTGATAGAAGAGACAAGCCACTGATGTCATAGGATCCAAAATAACCTCGGAGAGCAGGGCTGTCTCTGAATGCTTAAATGCACAGTAATTTGGGTGTTGGAAAGAAATTCAGCTGTCAGTTCAAAAACCGATACTTCACTTCAGCGTGACTTTTTTTTTTTTCACGCTGAGAAGCTTTAAATTTATTTTAAGTCAATTAGTAAAAGTTATCACTTATCATACGACAACGAATTCACTCCTCTTCCGCACTGCTAGGAACATCCAGCCGTGGGTGTGCCACAGGAGATGAGATGTGCTGTCCATATGAAGCCGAGCAGCTGGCTCCTGGACGGCCCATTAGCTCCAACACAGTTCTGTGGCCTTCCTCACTCTCCAATTATCATTCCTCTGAGAAGTTATTATCTCTAATGCTACTTTAATTAAAAAAATTTCCCCTAACCCATACAGAAGCCGTCTTGGCATCAATATCCTGACTTTTATCTGTAACCTCTCCTGTATAGTGGGCTGATTACAATGTAAATTATTCATGACGTAGGGTTGTTTACCAGCAACTTCTTTTAACACCCTGATTTCTACAAAGTTACTTTGGCCCTTGAAACTGACAATTTCCCCCTTTTAATTAATGCTTGTTCATTTTATGAATTCGATGCTATTATATTCCATGAAGAGGCTTCACTTAGTCACGTATAAAATGTGATGAACAAGAGCCCATCCTGTTCCTAGAACAATCTTCATACAGAAAACAAACAAACAAAACAGAACCAACCAAGGAGAAGACTGAGCTTCCGTAGGCTTTATCGTCAGTTAAATGTATCTTAAGTAAACTGAATCCCTATGGGTGAATAATCCCAAGTAAAAAATGCAGTACTGTTGCTGAATAATTAAAATGTAAGGGAAAAACATATAGAGAACATTTTTAAATTATAATAATCCCTGACAGAGGTTATCTTTGTAGACTTTAATACATGACTTTTTATCTTGGGTTCTCTTCCCTCTTTCTGCATAGGAGTAAAACACCTGGGTCACAGAGCTAAGAAAACCTGTGCAATTTTTTCCAATGGGGCTGTTCAGGATGCCTCGTGTATGTATGTATGTGTGGGAGGATAGGACTTTCCTTTACATGTAGACCTCAAGGGAAGTGGGAAAGCAGTGTGTGAGATTCAAGTACAGACCATTTGGGCTCAGGAGATGCACATGTGAATTATGGTTATATGGACTTAGAGATGACTTAGATGTAAAATTTACAATCAGATATTGCCTCACTCAGGGTATACAAAGTTTAATTTTTGGTGAGACAGTAGAATTGAAGCCTTATCTAAAAAATACTTTCTTCTGAGCAAGTAATTGTCACCTATAAAGAAGCATTCTTCAACGAAGAACATTTGTTTTCATTTTCTGTTTACCTAGTCAGGCTCTTAAAGTTCGGAGTTTTAGTACAGTGATGAAAGCAATACAGTAACAAAATAAGTAAAATGTAAATGCAGTTTGGAAACAATTTTGAAAGTAGCATTTCCACAAGACTTCAAAAGAAATAATTCAGAATATTTCTGTAAACACCATCTCTTTATAAATTTGCAAGACTTGTATAAATTAGTGTCATGATTGCTTGGAATCTACCCTGTCTATCAACTTCCAAAACTCATCCAACTTTTAGAAAATTGAAATCCAAGAAGATAACTTACAATAAAGCTAAATGGTATAAACATTTATTTTTGTATTACAACAGCTTATATCTTGCAATAATAAATTGTTTTAATCAAGTGTGTAACTGACTATAAATTTGGATTTTCTCCAGTTTGGTTGATTGCTATACATTTATTTTTCAAATTTGTAAGCTCTTTTAAATCTCAGTAGAAAGCTATATGGTTCCACATAACTGTGTAATATTATTGCTAAACTGGGAAAGAGAGTGATGGGAAAGAGACAAAATGGTCCAGAACTTTTAGATATCACAGTAATGGCTACTAATTAATTTTCAAAATAAATAACTTTAAAATCTGTATCTGCTATTTAGTTCTATTCTTAATTGTTAACTAATCGAATATCTATTGAATAGATAATATATTGAAAGGAAGCAATCATTTTTGAAGCCTCTTCCAGTGGAAATCTGCCAAAGCCAAATATGACCTTGGGTTTTCTCCATAAACACTCTGCTGCCAGGACTCTATCACTGGAAATGTTCCCTCCACCCACACAGCATCCTCATCCAAGTTCTACAGAGAGATCCAAGTCTAAGGAAAAGCCACCTGCTCCTGTGGTGGTGGGAGGCTCCTTCAGGGAAGCCTGGGTGCTCTTGGCATTTGTGTTTCTCACACTCCAGTCGCCATCCGCACATCTCTACCAGGGCTCTCTTCATTTCCCTGCAAGTGCTCTTTTCTTTATGACGTCCAACGGACACATGCCAACACCGTTGAAAACTCCGAGTGTTCTTGAAAATGGATGTGTTGTAAATGGAGTCAGAGACAGAAGCAGTAACTCAGAGTTTTTTTTTTTCCCAAGAGAAATGCTTCTCAATTTGTGGTGTTCTGTTGATGCACACCAGAATTCGCCAGGAGTGGAACAAGAGTCTTTCTTCTTAACAAAGTCACCTTGTGCACACCAAACTTTGAACATCAGTAGTATAGAACATTCATAAATATTTTTAGTATGTTTCTTTTGAATTATGCACTTACCCACATATACAAATATCCTACGTGTAGGCATATATCACCATAGCTAGCCGGAAAAGAACAGAAGGCCTTTGTAGATGACAGTATGAGGATTCGCAAATGTGGTAATTGTCGCTTAGGCTTTGTAGAGGTTCCTCTTTATGCTCAATGTGGTAATAGGATGATGCCAACAGTCATAAACTATTACTAACTTACAGTTTCTTAGGCACTGCAGTTCTAACCCTTCTAACCCTGCTAATAATGTTGAATGCTAACCTTATTTCTATAAGTGGCACTAATTAGTTGTTTGACACTTTTTTTTTTAATAATAGAGATCAGAACTTCCTTGTAAAACAGATAGAAATTCTCATTAAATGCCTTGGATCAGCCCTGATATTTCTATGTTCTAACTCTAAACATCAGAAAGGTGGGTGAGTTATGAAATGGGTGTTCCTCATGAAAGCAGATGTGTTGTGAGCTGTCCCTGGGATTCCTGGTAGAATTTCAGTCCTTCCTGGCATCCGTATTTGGCTCATATGCTGCGGTCTATTTTGAAAATTCTGTTCTAATGGTTACTCACTGAGTAAGGATAAATTTGATTAATGTGGCACCATGGAGATTCTTAAATCCTTTCCAATCATCCCACTTAAACTGTGAACTTTAAAAACAACAGGCAAATATGCACACTGAACCCATGACCTGTGTACCCTACCTTCCCTGGAGACCTCCTATACCATTGTTAACATGACATCAGTAGACAGAGGACAAGGGACCACATGGATGAGTGTCAACCTGTGCTTAGTGATGGATGATGCCTAATTAATGTGCGCCTTAGGATTCAGGTAAAATATGTAGAGGTTCATGGTGTCTTTCTTCTGCCTTAGTGGGTAAACTGAGCTCTCTGCACTGTGGATGATATGTCATGTCAACCTCACTGTTTACAAATCAAAAAAATTAAGGGTGTCAGAGAAGACAGAAAGAAGCTGAAAATTTAGTCAGAATGCCAGAGAGACCTGGAGAGAGAATAGTTGAAATCACTTTAAAGGCAGGCCAAAAAAAAAAAAAAAATGGGGGTTGGTGGTGGTTGCAAATTCTTTTCTACATTCAGCCACTGGAAATTCAGTATCATTTTTAGGTAGCCTAGAGCAATGACCTGACAGACGTTTAAATTAAAAATCTGCAACATGCCTGTACCTATCACACTTTTATACCTGCGTTGCTGTGTGGTTCTTATTTTTAAAAATTAAATGTGTCTCAAACGTTGTTAAAGTAGGGAGCTGTTATTTTTAAAATGAACAAGACAGATGTTTTATTAGTGCTACAAAATTTACTATAAACTCCCTTTGACTGCTGTTTCAAGTACTTTCTAGTTTCCTAGCCAGTGAACAGATTCTAAAACATAATATTCCCAAAGGAATAGTATGAGCAAGTGTGCTTAATTCATTTCTACTTTTATGGCGGCAAAAAAACCATTCAAGCTACATCAATGGCCAAAGTGAAACACTGGCTATCTGATGACATAAAAAGTATCCATTGTAAAATACATTGGTAACCCCATAGGAAAATATATACTTCCTTTGTGAATGATAATTTAAAAAGTACAAACCAATATTTTGGTTATAAGCTGTTTAATGATGTAAATTGTGTAATATGTATGCAGAAATTTTCTAGTCTCAAATTGGATGTTTAAATAACTGGTTACTTTTTTTCTTTTTACCTTTGATACATCTAATGTTACCATTATAAAATAGATTCTAATTTCTATTCAAAGCAATTTTATGTTAATTATCATTTTTTCATTCTTTCAATATGCATATATTAACACAGTAAGTGGGTGTATATCTCTAAGCTCTATGTGAAAATATTTTAAAGGTTAGAATATCCAGTCGCCATTCTAGCATGAGGGTAAAAGGGCTCCTGAGCCCTCACATACAACCAAAGAGTTGGGGGGCATTGATGCCTTCTGGGAGAGAGTCAGTTTTCTGATAGGTTGTAGACCCTGGGAGGCTAATTATGCTTCAGTGGGTAATCCACACTCAGTCTAGTCACACAAAGAATTGCACTCAATCAGTTATAAAAAAATTTAAAAAAAAGATATAAAATAGGTGTGGGTGGATGTGTAAGCAGCTGGCAGAGGAGTGTAGGGTGAATATGATCAAATGGCTTTTTATGTAATTTTCAAATTTACCATAAAATAAATTAAAAACTTAAAAGTTCCTAAGAGTAATACATGTTTAAAATGCCATTTTGGAGGCTGGGGATATAGTTTACCAGTAGACTGTTTGCCTACTATGAAGAAGACCTTAGTCTTCTTCATACCCTCCCCCCCCACACACCTACTTCTACAAAATATTGTTAAATAAACAATGCTTATTCAGCTAGTGGTTCTACTTTCTTACATATTAGTAATGGTATTTATTAACAATCTGAAGAAGTTGGTCCTTCTGTAAAATGATATACAGAGCTTTCCTTTGTGATTCAGGAAAATGTAAAGTTTATTCCCTTCTGTTTTTAAGAAGACCAAACATTTATTATCTATCTAATCTATCTATCTATCTATCTATCTATCTATCTATCTATCTATCTATCTATCTATCTTATCTATCTACCTACCTTCCTATCTATCTATCTATCATCTTTCGTACTGAAGGCTTTCCATGGAGATCTCTGGCCTGGCCAAGTGTGAGGGTTAAGGTGGAGGGGAGAGAACTCAAGCATGGGGGGGGGGGATCGCCTCTCTGCCTCTGCTGCTGCAGCTGCTCCACCTCCATCTCAGCCGCTGCCAGTTCAGTTGCTCCAAGACCTTGGCTGGGCTGAGCTAACAGGAGACTGGATAGCCAACGAGGGGTACAAGGGAGCTTCTGGCAGCAATTTCGGGAGAGCAGATCTCTTTCCCAATTGGCAGTGTTACAGCTCTTATGACAGAAGCTCTCAGACAAGGGAACAGTTCTAGCATACCTTTAATCCTTCTGGTTAGGATTCTTACATACAGTTTTGGGGTGGTTTAGGGTCTGACAGCAGGTACTTCCTGGTGACTTGGCATGAGAGCTCGGGAAGACCTCATCTACATGTGGGAGGGGTTGGTCAGGGTCTGACAGTAGGTACTTCCTATTGGCTTGGTCTAAGAGCTTGGGAAGACCTTATCTACATGTGGGAGGGGATGGTCCTGCTTCTAAGTGACTGATGGCTACTAGCCTCTCTACAGGGGGATGGGGGAGAGGAGGTTGTAGTAATGTGAGAGGGGCCTGGTCTCCTAGGAGTTTAGGGAAATGCCTACCATCCCTTGGGGTCACTAGGGTTTAGACCTTATCTTGCCCAGGAACCAAGATACCTTTCATAGCCTGCCACCCCACATCTATCTATCTATCTATCTATCTATCTATCTATCTATCTATCTATCTATCTATCTATCTATCCATCTATCAATCATACTTTATGAGTATGGGAACTTTGCTTGCATGTATATTTGTGTATCATGGGCATGCATGATGCATGTGGAGTCCAGAAGAGGATGATAGAGAGATAGATATCCTAGAACTGGAATTATAGACAATTGTGTACAACCAGGTAGGTGCTCGGAACCTAACTTGGATCTTCTAGAGTTTTAAACTACCAGCTCTGCATACCTGTATTTTAAGAGGAATGGAGAGAGAATAGGGAGGCAAAGTGTAGAACAGAGGCAGAAGGAACGCCCAATCAGAGCCTGCCCTACATGTGGCCCATACATATACAGCCACCAAACTAGATAAGATGGATGAAGCAAAGAAATGCAGGCTGACAGGAACCGGACGTAGATCTCTCCTGAGAGACACAGCCATAGTATGGCAAATACATAGGTGAATGCCAGCAGCAAACCACTGAACTGAGAACGGGACCCTCATTGAAGGAATCAAAGAAAGGACTGTAAGAGCTTGAAGGGGCTTGAGACCCCATATGAACAACAAGGCCAACCATCCAGAGCTTCTAGTTACTAAGCCACTACCCAAAGACCCTGACATGGACTGACCCTGGGCTCCAACTGCATAGGTAGCAATGAATATCCTAGTAAGAGCACCAGTGGAAGGGAAAGCCCTTGGTCCTGCCAAGACTGAACCCACAGTGAACGTGATTGTTGGGGGGAGGGCAGTAATGGGGGGGAGGATGGGGAGGGGAACACCCATAAAGAAGGGGAGGGGGAGGGATTGGGGATGTTGACCCGAAACCGGAAAAGAGAATAACAATCAAAATGTAAATAAGAAATACTCAAGTTAATAAAGAGGGAGGGAAAAAAAAGAGGAAGGGAATATGACCTGGCAGAATACATGAATATCATGGCTTAGAGATACAGAGCTTTGTGTGAAGGTGGCTCTGGTGTGCTTCAGGAATATATGTGCACCACCATGCCCACTGACTGACATTTCCTACTGAAAGCAATCTCCTTACTCTCAAGAGTGTGATTTCAACTCAGGGGCTGCTCATTCTTCTGAGGCAGATAAGCGAGGGTACCTGATAGCTCTAAGAACACAAATTAGGAGCTTGGTGGTGGTGGCACCTTTAACCCCAGCTCTTGGGAGGCAGAGGTAGATCTCTGAATGTGAGTCTATCCTAGATTATAGGGCAAATCCCAGGATATCCAGGAATACACAAGGAAATCCTGTCTCAAAAAAAAAAAAAAAAAATTAACAAAACAAATTAGAAGCATGAACAGATCCTATGGGGGTAGAGAAGTCACAGATGTGTTGTGAGAGTATCTGACTACCCATTTCCTTTGTGCATCTGAGTGAAAGGCTTCTCCATTTAACTTATTATTACTGTATCTTGAGCAAATCAGATTAGGATATAGCTGCTTCTGCATCATTCTGCTCCCAGGAAACTCTCTACAGTAAGAAGGGTCAACCGTTACTCATAGAGCCATGATTATCAGGGTATTGATAGAATAATGATGTCATGATATAATCAATTTTAACAAGCTTTATATTTTAGATTTAGTGTTTTATGTACACTTTATATTGGTGTGCTTTATATTAATATTACCCAGTTAATAGAAATGCTAGCCTTTTCAGACCATTGGAGGTTGTGATGGATTATGTAAAGAGAGCTTTGGACATTTATTTCAACATCGAGGATCAATACCAGGTAAGAGAAGGGGACTACAAGGTTTGGATTTGGGACACAGTGCTAGGCGCACTACTCTGTGTTTTTCCTTTTTACATCAGTCCTTTAAATAGGCTCATTTATCTCCACTATTACAGGTTAGAGGGCAAAGATACCAAAGAACAAGCACAGTAGCTAGAGAGTCTGTGAGCTGCCTGGGGGTGGCAGTGCTGGGGTTTGACTTTTACTACAGGGCCTGAAAGATTTCATTATCTCCTTTAATGTACTGCTTAGGAAGTACTTGACGCATTCAGAGACAATTTTAGTGTATCTTAGTCATTATTTTATGAGATTTTTGTCGTTACAAATTTCTAAACCTGCATTTCAGTTGTAAATCTGAATTGAAGGATGATTTCTACATACTAAAACCTGATTGCTCTTAAATGCTAGGTTCTTCTTGGTTTAGTTATTTGAGGTTCCTTATGTGTATATGGGTATGTGTACATATGCATGCGCATACACATAAATACAGACACACATGCATGTGCGCACGCACACACACAAACACACACATATACACACTATATATATGTATATATATATATGTATATATATATACATGTATATATAATGAATATAAAATGAATGTTGGAGACATTGTGAATAACTGCATTCTTATTGTGAAACAGACCAAAAGTATAGAAGGACAAACTGCCACACTCTGACTGAGAGTTATTAGCCCTTGTTTGCTATTGTCCCATGAAGCTTCATTCTGATATCCAATTAGGGAGGCCATGGGATGACAAACACACAAATAAATGTACATAAATGAGGGGTCAGGGGAAAGTGTACACTTTGTTGGAGTGGCACCAACTACTGCAGAACAACCCACGTGTCAGTGTGCTTATTAACTACAGCACAGAGGGAGGGTTTGTTAGTCTTGGGAGGAGGTGACTGCAGATGAACTGTCTCAGCCTAAACATTCAAGAAGAGAAAGCTGAAATTACTAGCTTTTGCGCACACACACTGGTCAACATTTGCTCACACTTGGACCAAAGGGTGGTTTTTATTTTCTGAATCTGACCTTGGGGGAAAGGCTTTGCTAGTTTCCTGTAGGTCTGAGGCACATGACTGTGGCTGTCAATGATACACACTGTGGTGTTGATCTACTCTTTGCAGAGTCACTAGCTGTCTCTTCTCTCCATACATTCACTTATGGCTTCCTCAGTGCCTCACTTTTGCTCAAGTCTCTCCCGTAACTGATACCTAAGCTGATATTTGTACTACCATGGACTGGGCCTCTCTCTCCAGGAGTTTCCCTCTCTTCTTGGTATCAACAGAACCAACAACGAGGTATCAACAAGGAGGCAGTGTAGAAATGTGCCAAGACTATAAATGGAAAGATGTTTATGACCAAGGCTTTAATGCTAGATCTCCATTTCTGTATTCCCCACATCTGGACCAGTTTACAGCCTAGAAATGTCCCACCAACAACAAAACCTTTCACAGAAGTAATTGCAAAGAATTTGTTGCCATTTGTAATCTATCATGAAGAATAATAACTGATAATCAATGAATATTTCAATTCCAAAATTACCCAAAAGATGCCATGTTTTTGGTGAGGTCCCCCACTCTCCCACCACACTACTATCTACACTTTTTGTTTTAGAATAAGAGATTTCGTTCAGGTAACTACCAAGAGGACTCAATTAGTATTGAGTGTTTATCTGGAGGCAGACAGGTTCCTATTTTGACATTGCCTGTTGAGAGTAGATGTTTTACTTCTTCCTTTTGTATAAAGAAGGCAAGTGACAGCACTTTTTTCTGTTCAGCTTGCTACCTGATAAATAAGAAACATATTATTTATTTATATCAATACAAGGTGCATGAATCCTAGCAAGGTTTGTTCTATGTTATTTTATATTTTGCTTAAACCAGGTAAATGAGTGATGTCTAATTTTAGATACAGTTCCTGTGTAAACCTCACCATCAAAGAGATTATTACTCCATATTCAGCATTTAATGCAATATGTGAAGTCTGTAGCAGAGAAGAATGGCACTGAGAAATCAATCTTCTTGCACAGCAGCTGATCAAAAGCAAAATATTGAATTAGATGACAAAATGCTTCATGGGCACTTTTCTCTGCTCCTCATAGGTTGTCCACACTCCAATGGATGGCTGCAAATCTGTGAGTATATGGGCAGCATAAATTGGGTTTGGAGGGTTATAAAATAAACAAATAAAAATGAAGATACAAAGTTGGAAAGGTGTAAGGGAGTAGGCATGGAATTGGGAGTTGTTGGGGTCTGAATATGATGACAATACATTGTATGAAATTCTCAAAAAGTTAAAACAATAGGTTTAAGCATACCAAAGAAATACTTTAAAGAATATATAAAATTCTGACTTTTTTAGACAATGATATGTAATATATGGTACTTATAAAGAATATTAAGTTGCGGTTGGTGGAGAAAGTAAAATCATTCAGTCTTTGTCATAACTTGAGAGGGCGTCAGGATAGGAGAAAACACTAGACACAATACAGGAAATAAAAGTTTAGTTATAATCAACATTAGTTTTCCTAAGGTCTCTGAGCTTCCCCGGTTTAAACTACATGTCATAAAATGCGGTTTTTGACAAAGAAGCCCCTTGATGTTAAACCAGCAATGGCAGGTTCTCCCTCTACAGAACTGTCAGTCACAATGACTGGATTCTATAAATTGACCGATACCAGATGACAATTGATCTTTTCTAAAAATAAGACACACTAGAGTTGTGTGTAACAACACCAATAGTTTCCAGTCCTTCAGCTTGAATATCCTCTTCAGCCCTTGCCCCTCCACACCAATGTCTGAAAGTGGGAACAGAAATTGTGAAATGTGGAGTTTTCCTGAAAGCCCAGAGTTCTGCAGTCAAAGGACAGTCAGTGAATTCATAACTCTACTTCCCCTGAGAAGAATGGATCAGTCATCACTGATTGGGGGTCCTAGTGGTTTGTAGCGTAAGTCAACATAAATAAAAAGTGCTGAAAATAGGTCTCTGTGCATCTCCTTTATCTCTTAATCATTAAATGTTATTGATGAAATATATTGTTATGTTAACATATAGATTAAATTTTACTTGTAAGCGCCAGGCATTTTAATAATTAGACACAAAAAGGAGTAGGAAGTAAAACTACATATTTTACCAAACTAAATAATTCTTCAAAGCAGATTTCAATATCTCAAAACACACATACATATGCACATATATTATGGATATATACGTGGAGAAGAGCAACTAAGCAATTAAAAGTGGATAAATAGACCCCAGTTGAGGATTTAAAATGGAATAGATAGACCCCAGTTGAGGACTTCAAATTGTTTACTTCACACGGAAGAACGCACTAAATGAGTAAGTCAAAACACATCCGAAAAGGAAGCTTATAGACATAAACCCCACAAAATGGAATAATCTTATACAAGAAGCAGGGATTGTGAGACTGGATATAAATCAAAACTGGATGGCGTGAATATAAGGGAATCATGCTAGATTCAAAGGTAAAAAATAGGTAATAATTTGAAGGCAGGAGATGTGCCAGGCAGTTTATGACAAGAGCGATGGAGAGCCCGGCTAGCATCGATACATGCATTTCCCAGAGTGAAAAGCTCACCAGACTATTTGCATTTTTCTCTTACCCCTCCCACTAAGAACAACTAAATGACACAGAATTCGTGTAAAACAAAATTAATAACACTACAAAACTGGAGGGAAAGTGCCTGAGTAGGGAGCACAAGAATCAGGAGAAGCACCCTGATAAGTTCCATCTGGCTTCCCGTACATTCCTCTTGCAGGATGTCTTAGTTACCGTTCCATTGCTGCCAAAGCACCACGGCAAAGGCAACTTACAACAGGAAGCATTTAACGGGGCTAACTTACAGTTCTGGGGTGGGGGTGGGGGTGAGTCCAATGTCATCATGGTGGGAAACAGGTCTTCCGGCTGGCAAGAGCAGTGGCTTAGAGAATACAGGTTTAGGTAACAACCACGAGGCCAGGAAAAAGCCAACTAGAATGGCATGAGCTTTGAAATCCTAAAGTCCACTAACGGTGACACAGTTCCTTCTCATGATACTTCCTGATTCTTCCCAAACAGGTCCACCAACAGAGAAATAAGCATTCAAATATATGAGCCTATGGGGGCCATTTTCATTCAACACCCATGCCTGATGTCTATCAAATGTGGGATACAGGAAGCATGTGCCTTGGAGATTTTAATAAGCATAATTTAAAAAAAAACACCAAAGCCTCCTCAGGCACTGTCATAAAATAAACTAAGATGACGTGTCATAACCAGGAAGAAATCTAAACAATAGCTGTTCTTCTGTACTGTACTGAAAATGTCAAAGAAATGTGACAGTTCCTTCTGACCCAGATCAACAAATACTCAAGGAAAATCCTTGTCACTAGGTTTATAATCATTCCCTGAAGCCTAATAAAGATAATTAATGCCAGGGATATACAAGAATATATATATATATATATATATATATATATATGTTATTTTTGAAGTTTTATTTTATCCAATGAAGTGTCACTGGGTATACCAACCATATTCTAGGGCCAGATCCATATCTAGTAATAGATGCACAACACAAAACAAATTCTGTGTTTTCTTTGGGGCCTTTTATTTCATTTGGGTTTTTTTTGACATTTTTTTCATTTGATTTGGTTTTGGATTTTGTGCAATTGATTTGGAAAAAGAGAAGGAGAAATAGCAATGAAGTTAGTTAAGTATGGAGATGAAAAGATCTGGGAGGATCCAGGGGAGGGAAACATAAAATATATTGTATGAAAATTTAAATAAGAGATTTTTTCATTTTGGGGGATTATGATGTAATTATTTTTCCTCTTTCCATCTTTAAAACCCTCTCATGCCCCATTCCTAGTTCTCTTTTATGGCATTTTTCTGTAATTGTTGTTATACATGTATGCGTACCCACACATTGTGCATGCACGCGCGCACGTGCACACACACACACACAAACACACAAACACACATACACACAAACACAATTTCTAAATAGATAAATACAACTTTTTCCATCCATCTAATGTTACCCTGTATGCATGTGTTTTCAGGGATGGTCATTGATATTAGATAATCAATTGATGCTCTTTGCCTGGGAAGAGTGTTTCTCCAACTATCAGAATATCTTAGTTGCCTATTATACTTTGAGGCCCTGGGAGGTTTTTTTTTTCCACATTGGCACATATATTGGTCTATTACCAATGCATGGTTATGTTTAGACAGCCATGTTGACAGACATTTTAGGTGTAACTTCTGACACGAATCAACCTCACAGAAAATTCCCTGATCCTCTGGCTTTTATGATCTTTCCACATCCACTTCCTCAATGATGCTTGTGCATAAGGTCTAGAAGTTGTGTTGTAGAAGTATGAAGGCTCCATGACTCTGAAGTTTGTCCTGTTGTGATTTTCTGTAATGGTCTCCATTTGTTGTAACGAGAGGTTTCCTTGATGGGAGTTGAGTCCACTTTTATGTGTGTATAAAAACAAATGTTTGGAATGCAGTTAGAGATTATGCTTGTTTATTAAAGTGAGGGTTGTAGGTGCTCCTTCAATATCTCTGACATCACTACTTAAGTAGTTTATTAGTTCCCAGCACCAGGCATAATTCCCCTCTTGTTGAATAGGTTCGAAGTCCTGTTAGAGAGCTGTTCGTTACTGTGCTATGCTTCGTTAGTGTCATGGCTGGTTTGAACTGAGTGCTTCCCTCCCTTGGAAGCTTGCATGGTGCCTTCTGGTACCATAAAAGGTAGTCTCCAGGAAGAAAGCTTTCAAATCAGCTACAACTCAGTTGCCTCTGGGCCCTGTGTGAAATGTGTTGTGTTTTTAGCCATAGGGAGTCACTACACACCTTTGGGGAGAGACCAAAGACAACAGAAATCGTCTATAATGCTTGGGGATCTCTTTGACAGACTTCATCAACACTCTAAAGAGGGATTGGCATGATTAGTTTTGGGATTTTTGTTAGATGGTTTATAGCCCTTTGTGGTAGCGTCGTCAGACCAGGTGAGACATTTTCATTAAGCCATATATGTATAGTTATACACAGACTTATGTATATCATGGACATTTTCAGGTGTTAATAGTATGAATCTTTATGACTTTTTGAAAGAGCATTACTATCATTTTTACCTTCCTGCTGCTTCTTCGTTATTTATCTCCTTCCCCCTCCCTAATTAAGAGCCCCTCTATTGTGTTTACTTAACTTTTGGGATCATGTGTCCACTGCTATCCACACCTCTACTTCTCATTCTCATTTCTCTACAATTTTTTTCTCTTTTTATTTTCTTGGATGTGGTACATACATCTGAAGAACTGGAGCTAAGAAAGTCAGATGTAAGACAACGTGCTAAATTCCTCATTCTGTATCTGGTTACTTTACTTGATATGCCCGTTTCTAATTTCATTCAATGCAAAGCTCATGATGTCACTTTTTTTTTTAAAAAAAATCTTAAATGGTATTTCATAATGTATGAGTATCACATTTTCATTATCCATTTGTATGGTGTAGGACACTTGGGGTTTCTATTTCCTAGCGATTGTTACAAGAGCAGCAGTGAACAGAGCTGAGCAAGTGTCTGTGAAGTAAGGTTACAAGTCCTTTGGGCATCTATTAAGGAGTGGTACAGCTAGCTCATATTGTAGACCTATTTTTTTTTGCCTGTTAAGGATTCTCCACATTCATTTTCAGAGTTTCCAAACCAGTATGCAGTAGCGACAGAAGTGAATGAGTGTTTGTATTCTTGGTTTGGTGGAGACCCCAAAAGAACCTGGACTTGATCTGGCTCTAGCAGTCAGAGTTCTTCTTTTCTCAGTTACTTTGCTCTTAGTGTAGGCAAAGGGAAATCAGAAGACAGTCCTCCAGCAGAGGAAGTCCAAGGGGTGGGAATGGGGGACCCATGAGATGCAGGTCCCATTCCCATCCCACCACAGCCAGCAACTTCCCCAAGTCCCTGGGATACATACCTTCCAGAGTCTTCTAAATGCGTTTGTCTATACTCTACCTACTTTAGAAATGCAGCATTGTGTGCATTTGCTTGTACCTTTCCAATTCTATTTTCCTCTCTTTGCTGAAAAGAAAATGTCTTACAGGACCTGAGCCTGAGTGCAGGCAGCTATGATGAGGGGCTATTCGACTGATATTCTTGTCCTTGTATTTAACATTCTGCTTTGAATTCTTTCTTGGTGTTCCTATCTTCTAAGTGCTGGTAGTGTCTTTTATCTTTGTTCCTGTCTCTGTTTATGACTCACTCTTCTTTCTTCCCTTTCTGCCCCTTCTCTCTGTCTCTGTCCCCTACCTTCCATCTTTGTCTTAGTTATGGTGTTTACATGTAATCTTTTCCTCCTATTTTACAATACTATTTGACCACCAAGGAGCCTAGGAAGAAAGATAAGATTAACTGTGGGGGAATTGAATTCTTTTCCTTCAGGCTCCATTTCTTTACCTTCTGGCCTACTTAACTGTCTGAAAGAATAAAGTGCCTTTATTTCCATCACTTGGGAGTCAGAGACAGGTGGATTTCTGTTAATTTGAAACCAACCTTTTTGATTTGGTTTGACCCATATCCAGCAGTGCTAGGGTTACCAAGAACAAGAGATTAGATAAAGTTCATGAGAATAAACTTATAGTATCAATTTCTTGATAAACTCTAGGCTTAGAATTTACATTCAAGCTGTGTAACATAATATTGATAGAAAACAATAAATTTTAATAGACACTGAATCATATTAACTGAAAAAGAAGCAAATATTATTGTTTTTCCTATGGGGTTGCAAACCGCTTCAGCCCCTAACTCCTGCATTGGGATTCCCATGCTCAATCTGATGGTTGGCTGCAAGCATCCACATCTGTATGGTCAGGCTCTGGCAGAGCCTCTCAAGGGATAGCTATATCAGGCTCCTGTCAGCAGACCTCCCCAGAGGGTCCAAGGAGTAAATCACCAACCAAAGAGTACACATGGAGGTGCCCATGGCCCCAGCTGCATATGTATCAGAGGATGACCTTATCTGGCATCGATGCAAGAGGAAGCCCTTGGTCCTCTGAAGGCTCGATGCCTCAGCATAGCAGAATGCTAGAGCAGTGAGGCAGGAGTGGGTGGTTGAGTGGAGGAACACCCTTATAGAAGCAAGGGGCTGGGAGTGTGGAATAGGGAGGTTGTGGAGGAGAAATCTGGAAGGGGTATAATATTTGAAATGTAAATAAATAAACTAACCAATAAAAACACAGATTAAACTTTTATTATTGAATCAGATCAATAGTACTAGACACAAATTTCTATAGAAGTCAAAAAGTTTCAGCTACTTTTTAAAAACCTTTTTTATCCTTTATAAAACATGATTTTAAACCATCTTTTCTACAAAATTTTTTACCTGATAGATGGATTATTCTCTAACTTTTTAAACTCACATAAATGGCAACGATCCCATTTTGATTTAATATCCAATGAAAATCACAATTTTGTAATTATATAATAAATAGTCTTTATTGGCCAATCAACGTTTATTAAATAATCATGAGAATCCATCAGAACACATTTTTTATTTCATAGTTTCTTTTTGGTTGTCCATATGAATTTCAAGTAATCTTCTGAGGTAGAAGATAGTAACTGGTAAAAAGAGAAGAAATTCTTACAGTGTTACTCATTCTTTATTTTCACATGGCTTTTAAGCAAAACCTATATTTTTCTATATTGCCTATTAGAAATAGTCTTCTCTGAGGGAGCAGGCGGTGAAGCGGGAGTGTTCCCTTAACGATGTGTTCCATAGAGTTGACCCATCTTTGGGAAGAGAAAACGGAGAACAGAGGAAACAAATAACACTTACTAAAATGGTACCATGCATTTTTACATTGAAGAACAGTTTTTTGTTTTATTAATCTCTTTCAAAATCTAGTGTTTTAAAATAATTGTCTTTTATTGAGACAGAGTCTCAATGAGCTCAGGCTGTCTTTAAACCTCTTATTGAGTTAGGGCTTGCTTTAAGTCCTTTAGCCTTCTGCCTCAACCTGGAATTACAGGCATGAGCAACCATCCTTGATTTTTGAAGCAGCTTTTAAATCAGATTCCATGTAATTAAACTTTTAAGTATCTTATGATTAAATAAATGTGACATCAACTATGAAGACTGATTATATGATACAGCAAGCATTTTTTATTCACCTCCAATGGTCTGGTTCTAACATGATAGATACCAAAGACGCATCGACCAACTGAGTTAAATCAAAATGCGTATAGAGAAAGAAATATCTCCACACTGTTCAGATACGCTCAGTCGAGAAAGCAGAAAATGTACTGGTAAAGTTGGTTACTTAGAGAATACTAAAGATGTAGCTGCCTGCATTTAATTATCACCTCGTGTTTGGAAACAGGACTACGACCACTATTGCTTTTAAGGAAGTTACTGAACTTAAGTCATTACTTGATGGTGAAGCTTCTATCTACAGCCTCTCATACACCTAGTCTTAACACAGTGTCAATGTTTCCATTTTCTTCTACCTGCAGCCTCTTATACACCTAGTCTTTACCCATTGCCAATGTTTCCATTTTCAGAATCCTGGTCTTGGACCCAGCATCTTGCCCTTCATTTTTATCTGCCCTGCTTTCTGAACATTCACTTGCAGTTATTTTATAAGTTCAGAGTGTCAAACAAGGTCATGATCGATTAGACAAGGAGATGGACTTTTCTACACTTCTACCTAATATTTCCTACTTTAATTAACCCAAAGGTTTAAGGGTAAATTAAGGTAAATATAATATTTTGTATAAAATATACAATGTATCAAAATTGCTAAATTCAATAATCTTAACTGTACACAGAAAATTATTTGGTTAGCAATTATTAGTATTATTGTTGTTGTTGTTGTCACGCGTATATTGTACATATGGATTCACATGTCACTGAATGCATGTTTAAGTCAGAGATTATCTTCATAGAATTAGGTCTCTTCTTCCACCTGTAAATGGGATCTGGATTTAACTTAGATCACAAGACTTATATGGCAGGTAGCTTTATCTACTGAGAAATATTTCTGCTCATATATAAATATAAATGTGAATAACATATCATATATCATATTTATCAATTATCATATATCACATACCATGTATCACATATAATATCACATATGAGTTCAAATATTATACATAATTATATATCATCATATATCTATATCATACATCATTTCATATATCATAAATTATAAGTTACATTTCATATGCTGTATGTCATACATCATATATCATATAGCATATATCAATTATCTGTTATTCATTATATATTATATACTATATAATGCATATTATATTATATAATTATAGTATAGTTATATTGTATCAATATATTTATAATATTTTACATAAATATAAATTATATTTCACCAAAATAAATTATATATATTATGATATATAATATTCATGTACATATATGCACATACATTCTCAGCAACAATTTTAAGTTTTTTTCTCAGTTGGAATACTTGCTCAAGTGTAGTTATGATCATAAAATAAATAACCATTCTTTAAGGTTGAAACTGCTATCATTTATCTGTTAAATCTATAAAATCACCACTTAATTTAACATATGAGCAGAGGACTCCACGTTCTGCATCAATTTTTTTTCCCTTTTGTATTTCCTCTACATGATATTGACTTTTGCAAATCCATATAACCTATACATCATATCTGACTACAGGTTATAAAATAAAATGAAAAAAAATCATTCTATAAAGATTTTCATGAAAAATTTCATCCAAACCAGAACATATTTTATTTACTTTGACTTTGCTTGTGTCCTGTTTTACCTGCCCAAACTAGTGCCAAGGGTTACTCATGGTCTTTGTTTAATCTGGAATTCTGATGTGGGTCTGCATCCAGCTGGGGTACGCATCAGCCGTGAGTGCCCTGTGTCCTAGGCGCAGGATGTCCTCCCACGTTCTGCCTTGCCATTGAAGTGTGGGAATGCCGCTTAGGTGGGCAAAATGAGAAACACTACCCTTCATTTACCACTGGGTGCTGGGCTTCTGGGAGGCGCCAGGGCACCACTCAGGGGGTGAGAGAACAAAGCCTTGGATGGTGGGGAGGGGTCAACCCTAGTGAGAAACAACATAGGCTGAGGCTGAAGCAGGCGTTCCTTGACTCCCAGGCATCCAGTTGCCACTGGAAACCTTTTAGAGTCAGTAACAGAGGGGGTCCACGGACCTCTGAGGTGGGGCCTGGGCTAGGGGTTCCCAAAGTCCTGGACATCCAGACACTGCTGGAAGTCATGGGGAGTTGGGCACTGAGGGAGCTGAGGACAGTGAACCCTAAGCTGAGGGAATGGTAACACCGGCTTTGTTCAGCATTGTCTAGTAGGGGAGTGAAGAAGAGCCTTCTGTGAGAGACTTAGGTGTTGCAGCTCTGTAGACAAAGGCTTCATCCATGCTCCCTGCTGTGCGTCTTGATGAAAGAGACAGTCCGTGATTTCCATACCGTTTATTGACTGTTCATCATGGACAGTGGCTACATACCACCTTCTCAGAGATTAAATACCTTTTGCAGGCGGAAATGTCTGGGAAGGGAAACTTACTAAAACCTCAGGGACTCTAGATACCTCCTTAGCATACGTGACTATTTGTCAGTCCCTTTGTAGGGAGTATGGTCACATGTTCCAGGTCAGGAATCTTGTCGGGAACAGGGTCGTGATTACCATCCTCAGTTGGACGCCTGAGTGCCGGGGTCTCTGAACCCACTCAACCCTACCAAGTTTCTTGGCACCATCCATTGTTCCGCAGTATATGGAACTTTAAAAGAACTAGTCAAAACGTTTAAAATTGTGCAGTCAGAATGAAGTGTATTCCCAGGTAGGAAGATCCCTGGAAACCTGAGATAACTAAATCCATAGTTTTTACTTTAGAGAGTCACTGATAGACCAATAGACTTTCTTGGTTGTCATTTTGTCCGTATTTTCTAAGCAAATATTGAACTCAACAAATATAAATTTCTGAATGAAAATAACCAAACAGTTAATTCAGGGCTAATTAAATAAGCAGACATCTACATTCTCAACAAATTGAACTAGTGATTATCGTCCTTTTATGCCACTAGAACCTTTAAAATTTACGCAGCAATTTCAATAATATAATATATTGCATCGAGCTATAATCATTATATTATACAATAGATGTATAATCGACTGTGTGAATGTTTGTATCCAGCCATCAACATCTTTCAGCATTAACCCCCTCCTCAATCCTAGGATTACCATTCTAATTTTCATGATCTAAGTAAGACCATGTAATATTTTTGTGTTTGGTTTATGCCACTTAAAGAAAAATTATGTAAGAGCACAACTGCTCTTAAATTCTGGGCTACTTTTCCCATCCCCTGAATTATCATCCGTTCAAGGTCAAATCTTTCTCTCTATGATAGTTTTGTTATCATTCATCCATTAATTGATGATTAGCTTAATTACCTGTCCTGGCTACTGTGAATAATGGGTCAGTGCACCTATGAGTGCACATATTTCTTTGACACACCAATTTCACTTAAATATGCTACTAGTTGGGTTCCTGTGTCATAGGGTACACTTTTGGAACCTAAGTCAAGGTTTCAGGAATGACTCCATTGTTTTATTTCCCTCACGTGTTCATGAAGTCCTCCTCTTTAAACAAGTCGATTCTTTCATTAATGCATGTCACTTTGCACATTTTTTATAAAAGCCATTCTAATAAATATGAAGTCATACGTCCTGGGGGATATAATTTGCATCCTCTATGGCAAAGTAGTGTTATTCTGGCAACAGTACACTTGTTGCTTAAAGCTCAGACATGCGGTGTCTGCGGTTTTGCTCTTTATGCTTAAGATCGCTTCAGCTATATAAAGCCTTAGACATTTTAGATTCAGGTTTTTATATATCCATGAAAATGTCATTGATATTTTCATCAGAATTAATTGCATCCATGAATAAGTGTGAGTAGTATGAACATTTTAAGAATATTAATTTTTCTGAGACTTGCATGATATGCTCTTTATTTGTACTTCCTTAAGTGTTTTCATAAGCATACCTTATTTTTTATTTGTTTGTTGTGCGGGCATGCGTGTATGTGGATACACATGCCTGCACTCATCAGTGAGGAGGCCAGAAAAGGATGTTAGGTGTCTTCCTCTATCACTCTCCACCTTATTGCTTTGAGGGCGGTTGTTTCATTGCAGTAAAAGCTTGTTCTTTAGGCTAGTCTGACAAGCCATGGATCCCTGAGTTCAAGCTATCTCTGCCCCCACCCCCAATACTGTATCATTGTACATGCAGTCAGAGCTCTGTTTTCCTGTGGGTGCTAGAGAGAAAAACTCAGGTCATCACATTTGCACAGCAATTACAGCCAGCATTTTTCTCAATAACATTATCTTTTCAACCCCTCAAGAATATTTGAGACCCTTCTAATTATTGATCCTTCATTAAATAGACCTCTAAGTATAGATACTATTTTATAGTTATTGAGATTATTTTCTTGATTGTTTTGCTTAGTTAATTGCTAATATATAGAAATGATACAGAATTTTACATGTTGTCTTATACCCTGAGACTGAATTTATTAGTTTTCAAAGACTGTTCTTGAAATCTTTAAGGCTTTCTAAATATAGCTTGAAGGGGCTTGAGACCACATATGAACAACAATGCCAACCAACCAGAGCTTCCAGGAACTAAGCCACTACCCACAGACTATACATGAACTGACCCTGGGCTCCAACAGCATAGGTAGCAATGAATAGACTAGTAAGGACACCAACAGAAGGGGAAGCCCTTGGTCCTGCCAAGACTGAACCCCCAGTGAACGTGATTGTTGTGGGGAGGGCGGTAATGGGGGGAGGATGGGGAGGGGAACATCTATAGAAGGGGAGGGGGAGGGGTTAGGGGGATGTTGGCCCGGAAACCGGGAAAGGTAGTTAACAATTGAAATGTAAATAAGAAATACCAAATTTAATAAAGATGGAGAAAAAAAAAGCAAGAAAACTTGGACAATATTACCTTTTCTTTTATTATTTGAATGCACTGATAGTGCTTTCCTAACTGTTCAAATAGGATTGCCTATAATATTTTGGACTTCTTTGTGCTGTTCTTATTCTTAGAGAAGCACATTCCATTTTCACTAAAGTATATGGTGTAAGTTATGAGTCTGTGATTGGGGCCTCCTGAGCTGAAGCATATTTCTTATATGTACGATTTATTTTTTTCTGAAAATTCAACAGAAGGATTTTGGTTTTTCAAAACTTTTGTGTGATGATGAAATTGTATAGTGATGTGACCCTCCTTATAACTATATAGTACAATTATAGATTGACATTTTTTAAACTAACCTTGCAACCCTGGGAAAAATCCAACTTGACAACAGTGAACAATTGTTTTGATAGGCTCCTGAAATCAGTTTGCCAGTGTCCTGTTGAAGACTTAAATATCTATGCTCATCAAAATAACTCATATGTAATATTTTAATTCTATTGTCTCTCTCATGGTAATGCTGCCCTCATAAAATAAAATTAGCAGTACATTTTTTCAATTTTGGAGTGTGTTTGTAAATTATTACTATTGATTCTTGAAGGAATTCAATGCAAAGTATCAGGCCCTGAAGCATTTCCTGCTAAGACGGGAAGCTTTATGACTTCCTTGTTTTGAGACTGTGATTTCTGTCTTCCAGGCTTAGGTTGGGTGTGTCTTGGAACTTGCTCATTGCTTTTAGTTTATCAGTTTGATGACAAGCAGTTGTCCAGGCTGATCTTATCATGGTCTTTTCAATGTGTCAACCTTGATGTTTTTCCATCAAGTACACTTGGATTTGAGTTTTATCTCTTTTTATTAGTCTTAAAATATATTTATTATTAGAGAGATGTTTTGTGGATTGACATGTTCTATTTTGTAGAATAACATGAGTTTGAGAAGAATATGCATTTCTCCTTTGTTGGATGGGATGTTGTGTGAATGTATGTTAGTCCATTATAGAGTTTTAGAGTGTTGTTATTGTTGTTCCTGTTTTATTTCTG
Source organism: Rattus rattus (assembly GCF_011064425.1). NCBI lineage: Eukaryota > Metazoa > Chordata > Mammalia > Rodentia > Muridae > Rattus > Rattus rattus. The sequence goes on along the minus strand of NC_046168.1, from coordinate 46,881,877 downwards.
GATAATCAGTGGTATTGGAGACTCATTTTTAACATAATTAATAAAAGACCTGAGGAGCCCAGTGTCCTGGTTTTGAGCTCCATTTTCTATTGCATCACTTTCATTTTGGTTATTTCTTTAGAAAACATTCTTTCATCAGCACATTCACTCAACTCTCTTTGGAAGTTTTATTAATTTGTGATAAATAAGTTATTAAATAAATTATTTATCAAATTTGATTGCTTTGATGGAAAAACTGATCATGTATGTTAAAGGAAACAGATAGCAGTTACTTACTTTTTAAAGAATCCATAGTGTGGCTAATAATATTTTCCAAGACTTTTTTCTCTTAAAATGTATGATATTATTATTATTAATTATTAATTATTAATTATTTGTGTGTGTGTTTGTGTGTGTGTGTGTGTGTGTGTGTGTTTGATTAACAGGGCAGCATTCAGAAGTTGAGTCACAAGGTTTAAATGGCAATTGTGAGCCCTTTATTAGCTGAGCCTTCTCTTTGTCCTCAGGTGTTTTCTTTCCCCCTGACATCACCTATTTTCTATTTGTTTCTTGTTTCTTATCTAATCTGTTTTTAATGTTCTTTGAACAGAGTTTCCATCTTACTTATCACTCTGAATTTCTATTGTATTTCTTGTGTGAAATTTTTATAGTAAAATCCTTAAAGTAAAAGGCTTCAACAATTACAGCACCCAGTGCAAATTTGGTGTTTGTCTGTTCTGAGTGAAGCTAAGGCTAGGAATATTACAAGGAAATAAAATCACCTGGTATCTAAATATCTTTTTCACAAAATGAAAGGTATGAACTTCCAGAGGGTCAATTCTAAAGAAGATTGGTTTTTGAAATCAGGAAAGGAATTAAAACCCAGATATGGAATCTCGATTCAGCTCAGAGCCAACCCTCTTAGTAAACATTTCTTATCAGTCAGAACTGGGGTGACCATTCTTCAGCTCTCTGTAGATTTTAGATATTCGGAGCACTAGTGTACCATCTGGCTTCAGCACACTGACAAGAAAAATGCAGTGTAACATTCCCTAACTAGACTATGAACGTTTTAAGAATCATTCTGCTTAGTCTTGCCTCCTTCTCATTCCTTTAGGCAATTAAACATGTTGTCTGTCATGCTACTAAAGTAGTCTCTGGATCAAAAGGGCTTTTTGATGTTTCAGAATCTCATTTCTCCCTTGAGATTTTTCCATAATGGTTTATGTATGGGTCAGCGCTTGAAGGAGAATGCAGGAATACAAAGTACTTCTCATACCCTGGGTACCCATTGCTTGCTCTACAGAAGAAACAATTTAGGCAATTCCCAGTCTTATATTGAAATAGGCAAATCTTCAGGGTAACAAAGAAGAGTGCAAACTAAAATCTTCTATGAGATATGCAATTCAATTAATTCTATTCAATAGAAATTGCAAAACGACCAAATTCAAGGTTATCTTGGTATCTTAGGTAAGACATATGCTTGCTATGAAAACCTCGTGTATAAGGAAACACGAAATTTCCTGAGAAATTTTGAATATGTTACTAACTTTATTCATTTTTTATAGTTTACTGTGTGGAAATTATTTTTATTGTTTATTGTTTCTCTTAATAATGAATGAATTAATTAATTTACATCCCCATTGCAGATTCCTTTCCCTCCTTTCTTCACAGTCCCTTCCTCTCACCTCACCTACCTGTACCCACACCTCCTTTCTGTTCAGAAAAAGAAAGGCCTCCCTTGGATATTAACTCACCTTTGCATATTAAGTTGAAGCAGGAGTATGTGCATCTTTCCCTATTGACACTAGACAAGGCATCCTATTTTGGTGAAAAGGACTGAAAGAGAGGCAATAGAGTAGAGACAGCCCATGCTTCTGCTGTTAGGGATCTCACATGAAGACCAACTTGCACATCCATTACATATGTGAAGAGCCTAGCTCCTTTGCATGCATGTTCCCTGGTTGGTGGTTCAGTCCCTTGAGATTCCCTTTGGGCACAGGTTAGTTGATTCTTTAGGTTTTCTTGTGGTGTCCCTGATCTCTCTTCCATAGGATTCTCTGAACTCCACCTAATAATTCCCAGACTGTGGGTCTCTGCATCTGTTTCTATCATCTGCTGGGTGAAAGTTATGCTTGTCTCCTTTCTTCAAGTACAGCAGAGTATCATTAACAGTTAGGGGCAGGCTCCCTCTCGTGGCATGGGCTTCAAGTTCGGTATTTGGTTGGATATTCTCTCACTTTTGCCTCCATCTTTAACCCTGCACAGCTGTAGGCAGGGCAAATTTTGAGTAGAAGGTTTTGTGGCTGTGTTGGTATCCCATCCCTCCATTGCAAGTCTTCCCTAAATAGAGGAGTTGGCCATTTCAGGTTCTATATCTCCCATTACTATGAGTCTTAGCTAGGGTTACCCTCAAAGATTCCTGGAAGTTTCCATTGACTTAGGTTTCTAGCTTGTCCCAGAGATGTTCCACCACCAATTCTAGTTCTTTCTCCCTCCATCCTCTCCAAACTTGATCCCTCCTGTTCCCTTCCAAACTTTTCTTCACCCAATTCCCTTCCTCCATCTACCCTTGATGTCTACTATATTTTCCACTCTCAGTGAGATTCAAACAGCCCTCCTTGTTACCTAACTACTTTGGGTCTGTATCTTATTCTTTATGGCTAATTACTTATAAGTGAGTACGTACCTAATGTTTGTCTTTCTGAGCCTAGGTTACCTCACTCAAGATGATCTTTCTAGCTTCATCCATTTACTTGCAAATTTCATGATGTCATTTTTCAATGACTGAGGAATACTCCATTGTGTAAATGCACCACATTTTATTTGTCCATTTTATGATTAAGGAGCATCTAGATTGTTTCCAGTTTTTTGTTATTATGAATGAAGTTGATATGAATATAGTTGAACAAGTATCATTGTGGAACATCTTTTGGGTATATTCCCAAGAATGATAAAGACGGGTTGTAAGGTAGATCTATTCCCAATTTTCTGAGAAAACACCAATTTAACTTCCAAAGTGGTTGCAGAAGGTTGTACTCCCACCAGCAATAGAGGAGGGTTCCCCTTGCTCCACATCCTCGCCAGCATGAGCTGTCACTTGATTTTTGATCTTAGCCATTTTTACATGTGTAAGATAGAATCTCAGAGTCACTGTGATTTACATTTTCCTGATGACTAAGGAGATTAAGCATTTCTTTAAGCGCTTCTTTGACATTAGGGATTGTTGATAATTCTCTGCTTGGATTTGTATTACATTTCTTAATTGTGTTCTTTGGTTTGTTGATGTCTAATTTCTTGAGTTCGTTATATATTCTGGATATCAGCCCTCTATTGGATGTAAGGTTGGTGAAGGTCTTTTCCCATTCTTTAGGCTGCCATTTCGTCCTTTTGATGATGTCCTTTGCCATACAGAAGCTTTTCAGTCTCATGAAGTCCCATTTTTAATTATCTTACAGCTTGAGCTGCAGATGGTTTATGAAGTTGTCTCCTATGCCAATGTGTTCAAGCTATTCTCCACTTTCTCTTCTATCAGATTTAATATTTCCAATTTTAGGTTGAGGGAGGTCTTTGATCCATTTGCCCTTGAGTTTTGTCCAAGGTCATAGATATGGAACTCTTTCCATTCTGTTACATGCAGATATCCAATTATATCAGCAACATTTATTGAAGATGCTTTCTTTTTTCCATTTTATACTTTTGGCTTCTTTGTCAAAAATCCAATGCCCATAGGTGTGTGTGTTTACTTATAGTTCTTTAATTCCATTGATTAACCTGTCTGTTTTTAAGGCAATGACCTGCAATTTTTACTACTATTGCTGTGTAAAATGCAGTTTGAGAACAGAGATGTTTATATCTCCAAAAGTTCTTTTATTCTACGGGGTTGTTTTAGATAGCATAGGTGGTTTTTTGTTTGATTGTTTTTCCATGTGAAATTGAGTATTGTTCTTTCAAGGTCTATGAAGAATTATGTTGGTATTTTGATGAGAATTTCATTGAATCTGTAGATTGCTTTTGGTTAGATGGTTTTACTATACTAATCCTACTGGCCCAGGAACATTGGTAATCTTTTTGTCTTCTGCTATCTTCTTCAATTTCTTTCTTCCAAGTCATGAAGTTTGTGTCATATAGATCTTTCACTTTCTTGGTTAGAGGTATACCAAGATATTTTATGTTATCTGTGGCTATTATGAAAGGTTTTGGTTCCCTAATTAATTTCTTTCTCATACCATTTATTATTTGAATAAAGAAAAGCTGTTGATGTAGTGTATTTTTGTGTGTGTGTGTGTGTGTGTGTGTGTGTGTGTGTGTGTGTGTGTGTGTGTGTTAATTTTGTATCCAGCCATTAAATGTTTATCAACTGGAGGAGTTCTCTGGTAGAATTTTTGGAATAAATTGTCTATACTATAATATCATATTCAAGCACTGTATGGAATAGATATGGAAAGAGTGGTTGGATTTGTCTTGCCCTAATATTAGTGAAATTGCTTTAAATTTATCTGTACTTAATTTGATGTTAGCTATTGGCTTGTTGTATATTACCATTATTATTTTTGGTATGTACCTTGTATCTCTGACCTCTCCAAGATTTTTATAATGAAGGGGTATTGAATTTTGACAAGGGCTCTTTTCAACTTCTAATGAGATGATCATGTGTTTTCTTCATCTATTTTTATATGGTGGATTGCATTGATGGATTTTCATATATTGAACTATCCCTGTATTCCTGGAATGAAGCCTAGGTGATCATTGTGGATGATACATTTGATGTGTTCTTCAATTTGGTATATTAGTATTTTACTAAGTATTTTTTGCATGAATGATAAGAGAAATCGGTTTGAAATTCTCTATCTTTGTTGAGACTTTGTGTGGTTTAGGTATCAGGCAGATTGTAGCCTCATAAAATGAATTTGACAGTGTCCCTTCTGTTTCTATTATTGATATAATCTCTTCTTTGAAATTTTGGTAGAATTCTGCAGTAAATCATCTGGCTGTGGGCTTTTATTTTGGATTGGAGGACTTTTATTGACTACTTCTATTTTCTAAAGGATACAGGGTTTTAAAATTTTTTTTACCTGATCTTGATTTAACTTTGGAAAATGGTATCTATCAAGAAAATAATTTAGATTTTTCCAATTTTTGTGCTGTTGAGGTGTTTGAAGTAAGATCTAATGATTCTTTGGGTTTCCTCATTGTTGCTATGTCCCTTCTCAATTCTGATTTTGTTATTTTGACTCTTCCTTTTCTGCCTTTCAGTTAGTTTGGCTAAAGCTTTCTCCATTTCTCAAAGAATCAACTTTTGATTTTGTTGATCTTTGTATTATTCTTTTTCTTTGTAGTTTATTGATTTCAGTCCTGAGTTTGATTATTCCCTGTAGTCTACTCCTCTTGGAGGTGTTCGCTTCTTTTTGTTCTAGAGCTCAGGTATACTGTTAAGTCACTAGATGAGATCTCATTAATTTATTTATGAAGGCACTTAGTACTATGAAATTTCATCTAAGCATCGTTTCATTGTTTCTCAAAAGTTTTTATGTTGTGTATTCATTCATTGGACTGTCTTTAATTTCTTTCTTTCTTCCTTGACCCTGTGGTCATTGAGTAGAGAATTATTCAGTTTCCATAAGTTTGTAAGCTTTCTATTGTTCTTTAAGGCCACCTTTAATCCATGATGATCTGATAAGATACAAGGGGTGAGTTCAATTTTTTTTAATCTGTTTAGACTTGTTTTGTGACCAAGCATATGGAGAAAGTTCCATGAGATGCTGAGGATAAGGTCTAGTCTTTTGTGGGGGTGATATATTCTATAGATATCTGTTAGGTCCATTTGATTCATAATAGCTGATAGTTTAATTATTTCTCTGTTTAGTTTCTGTCTCAGTGACCTGTCCATTGGTGGGAGTGGGATGTTGAAGTTTTCCACTATTAATATGTGATGTGTGATTTAAGCTTTGGTAATGTTTCCTTTATGAATATGAGTGACCTTGCATATTGGGCATAGAATTCAGAATTGAGATATCATATGGGTGAGTTTGTTTTAAGGAGTATAAAGTGCCTTTCCACATAGTTTTTGATTATTTGTGGTTGAAAGTTTATTTTATTAGATATTTTAGCTACCATAGATTTTCCTTAGGTCTGTTTGCATGGCAAAACTATTTCTACTCCTTATCTCAGAGGTATTTTCTGTCTTTGATGTTGTGGTATGCTTTTTGTATGCACCAGAATGGTGGATCCCTTTCATTCTGTTAGCTTGTGTCTTTTTTACTGGGGAGTTGGGTCCATTGATTTTGAGAGTTGTGAATAACCACTGATAGTTAATTCACGATATTTTAATGTTGGTGGTAGTAGTAGGATTTCTTTTATAATATCTTCCATGCTAGAGATTCTTTCTCTGTTCCATCTCTTGTATTCTGTTGCTAATGCTTTTGTCTGTAGTCCCTTTCCGTTTGCCTAGTTTATGTTTTCTTTATTGCTTCCATTTCCACTTTCAAGTCTTAAACAGTTTTATTGATTTTCTTCACAGGTTTGATTGCATTTTTCTATTTTTCTTGAAGGGATTTATTAATTTCCTCTTTACAGGCCTCTGTTATCTTTATAAGATTCAATTTATGGTCATATTCTTGTTCTTAAGCTGTGTTAAGATGTCCAGGGCTTGCTATAGTAGGATAACTAGGCTTTGGGGGTGCCATATTTCCATGGTGTTGCTGATTTTGTTTTTCACTGGCCTCACTGGCCTCTAGCCACCTGAGCTTTGCTTTTAGTATGTGTTTTGGTGCTGACTTCTCAGTTTATATTTGTTGAATGGTTGTGGTTTTGTTGTTTGTTTGTTTCATTTTTTGTTTGTTTGGCTTTTTTTTTTTAATTTTTTCCCTGGTTTCTATTTCTTCTTGGTTTCCGACCTGAGTGGCTTGGGCTTCTGGTGACCAACAAGTCTTCATGTCTAGTAGAATGTCTCCAATGGGTGACCTGTGATGGTTCTTGTGTTTTGTGTGCTAAAATTGCCTCTGAAATCCCCATTACCAGCACAGCCTTGGGTTCTTGGTGACCACATGGTCTCCAGGAAAACAGGTAGATTTGGTGGCAATGAATGGAGCACAGGGTATGGGGTGTAACTTACTGCTGCTGGGCTGTCAGGTCTGTTCTGGGGAGTGGAAGTGCAAGGGCTTGTAGGAATGGGGTGCCTTACCTGGTGTCACTGTTGAGAGCAGGCCTTCTATTTACATATGCTTACTTCTTAACTACATGACAAACATGAACACATAAAACAGAATCCTAGTTCTGTTACTTTTTTCCCATCTGAAATTGAGATTCATGACTTTCACTTAAGGGACTATAGCGGGGCGGGAGTGGGGGGGGATGACTGGATTGCAAATTAATTAGCTAATTAATTAATTAAAAATAAATCTAATAAATAAAAATAAATACGTGGATTCAAATTAGAAATAAATTGTAATCAAGGTTTCCCCCTTTTTTGTTTATATATTGTTACATTTATATATTTTTTATCTTGCAGCAAATAGGCAATCAATCAATACTCTTTGTTGTGGTACTGACTGAAGGACTTCAGTGAAGAACTTAACAAGGCATGTTCAAATGTAATTCCTCATGAAGAAGCAAGCTCATGGAAGACTGTTAGGTCCTAAGGGCAGAACTGAACCTTACAAGGGAAGCAAGCCCTCACCATACCATGATCTCATCTCGATCTTGTACTATCCAGGCACCTCTATGAGAAACAGATGTTTGCTGTTTTGTTAGTATCCTGGCTGGAGATCTGGCATCTAATTGGTTTTATTCAATGGGAGGGCACAGAACATTTTGAGAAAGTGGGAGGAAAAGTGAAAGTGAGACCAGCTGTTCTCTTTACTTTTTCCTTCTCACAGATACAGTTTACTCTGGACCATAGTTTTAACCCTGTGGATGCTGCAGAAATGAAGGATCTCAATAATTTAGTCCCTAAATAAATAAAGATTTCTTATGTCTCGGTTAGCACATGGTATATCTCTGAAAAATTCCTTTCAGTCTGAACAATATAGAATGTGTTACCTAGAAGTGACTTAGGAAACTGGCATTCAAAATGGGATTTTAAGATTCTGTTTTTCACATAATCTATAAGCGGCTGATAGTACCAAGATGGTTGAAGTTTGTTTGAACAGCAATATGGGATTAGTAGAAGAAATGCTTCATAAATGGTACATTTTGATATAAAGTTGCTATGGATGTCATTAGTTATCAGTTATTACATAAACAATGACCCAAACATCTACTGGCCCATAGCAATTAACTCAAGTCATCACCTAATTTCTGTGGCATAGGGTTGTCATGGGAGTTAGCTTTGGTGTAATGAGTTTATGGAAGCTGCACTTAAGATAGTCACTGGGATGTAGCTATATAAAGAATTCACTGGGGCCAATGAAATCTACTGTCATGATGTGTCACAGCAGTAAGTTTTGGAAAGAGACTTGCATGTTTCATTGACTGTTGACAGGCAGACTTACTTCTTCACGAAAGTGCTTTTGAGGCTGCTTTTATGTGTGATGCTAATACTTCAAATTGAGTTCCACCATCCCCAAATCTGTCCCCGAGAAGTAGGTCACTGCACCATGCATATATATATATGCATATATATATATGCATATATATATATATGAACATCGCTGTATCTGACCTTCTAAACACAACATTGGAGAACACATGGGTATGTTCTAAACTATGACAGGTAACATTATTGGTTACTAAGATTGTAGGATTTGTAGGATGTCTGACTCTTTTCTTGAAAGCCTCCTTATTTTAATTGATAATATTGGATTCCAGCCTCAACCCTTGAGTCAAGAGTCTCTATAATGCAATTAATTTGTTTTATATATCAAAAGTCTGACAGAGCTGAGGAGTAAATCTGAGTACTGTTCCCAGGCATCACAGGGTTGGATGTTCCTCCCATTAGAGCTCTGTGGTAATGGGGAATTACTAGCTCTGAAGGGACAGAATCTTCATACGACATTACAGGTATATGGATCTGGTATGTGCAGTGGACCCTATAGACCTAAGACAGAGTGTGAGAATCTGTGACCCTGGGATAAGAAGCTATGGATCTTTGACCACAGGCCTAGGATATGGTACGAGAACCTGTGGGCCCAAGGTGAAATTTGGAATCTAAAGACCTGAAATACAGCAAGAACCCATGAACATAAAATGTAAAATTGAGCCTGTGTGTCTCAGATACGGGACGGGAGCTCATTGGCCTGCGGCACTAGGTTGTAAACTGTAGACAATGGTGAGTATGAGAATTCTAAAAATTTCGGTCCTAAAATTGGTCTTGCTTTTTCCTGGAAAGTTCACCTACTTTTTCATGAAGATATTGAAAGTCTATCCAGAGAACTCCTTTCTTAGAGGATGCTAATTCTTCTCTGCATCTCCCTCCATTGCTGCTTGTTGCCTACTGAATTATTAGGAGAATTAGATCTGAATATCTTTATTACTCTTTCATACATTCTCTTCTCCAATGACATATTAAATTTTTGGTATTTCAATGTGTTTTTTTCTTTTTTTAAATATCTAAATTACACATCATCTTTACCATCCCTCTCATAGACAAAAACAACCAAAAATGCTTTAGTATTCTTTAATTCTGAATTTACATATTATTTCCCCATGGTTGCCTATAAAAATTCAGAGAAAGTTTTTGCATGGATAACTAAAGGAGTAAATTAATGGTGTCAGTAAATAATAAATACATATCCCCAGAGACAGAAATGTTCAGTGCATAAATAAGTACAGAAAAGCCAAGAAACTGATGGGATTGGAATCAAAAGATATGTTCAGTATTCATAAACACTTTGATAATAAGAGATGAAATTGACCAGAAGTTTTTTCTGACATGAAAGAAGCAACAGAGTAAAGGCAGACACAGAATGAAATGTTGTCTTTAATCCAGTGAAAGAAACAGAGACCCGTGAAAACAAAGGGTCCTGGGAATGTACTATCAGGACAGAGCATCCTAGAGACACAGGAGTAAATGAGATGTTGATGGTCCAGGAAATGCCCTTTCTTTGGAAACTAAATTGTTTCTCTTTTGAAATTCTATGCACACTATTTAAATGCATATTTTTTAAATAAATGTTTTACATAGTTAGTGTTCACAGTAATAAATTTTTATCTACATATACCTCAAGTAGTTATTAATACAAGAATGAAGTTATTACCTTATCTTTCTTCCTATTTCTTGTTACTGCCAAAGGCAACTTAAAATCATCTTATTAAATATACAGCATATATTAATGTTATTGAGATGAATCACTATTACATATATTAGACTCGAAAAATGCATTCAAATAGACTACATCTTTGCCCAACATCTCCCCATTTTCTCAACTTCCCATTCCTACAGTCTCCATTCTATGTATTTTACTCCTTTGAGATTCCATAGATAGGTGATAGATAGATAAATAAAAGTTAGATAAATGCAGAGTGGCTTTCTTTGCTGGCTTATTACACTTAATGTAGTGTTTTTCAGTTCATTCATGTTGTAAAATTGCAAAATCTTCTTTATGAAAACTGTATATAATCCCATATGTATACACATAGGTATCACTGAGTCAACCTCTGGCTGTGTGAGGCCTATTGCCCTCTCTTATTCAAAACACAGTAGTGCCACCACTCTCAGACAACTGGTCTCCCTTTTTCAACTGACTGCATTCTATTTAATTCTCATTCACTACCATCCCATGCTGACCTCTGATAGATCAAAGTAAGTCATGTGAGCTATGAAATCTCTGTGTTAATAACTGCACACTTATGTGGAATATATTGGAAAACAATTGTATGTGATATGGGTAGAATATATGGCATGCACATTCTATTTCAAAAAGGACATTGCTAAAATAAATAATGCAGCATAAACCAGCTATTATTAGAAGAGAGGAAAAGTGAACAATATGGCTTTGGCTTTGAGTGAGAAGTGGAGAGGAAAATAACAGCCCAGAGAGGGCATTTTTCTGGGTTTAAGTTGGTGACTGGCCCAGTAAATGTATCCAGTGAATAATTGTTGAATGAATCCATGGACAGAAAGGAACAAATGGAACAGAAGATGCTGGTTTTAGGTGAGATTAGCATGCATTTATAGCTGGGGGTAGCCATAGCTGGAAGAAAGATGGAGAGGAAGAGAGAAATGGACTTCAGCTTCTCTTCACTTGTAAGAGCAGGAGTTCTTTTGTTTTTGTCTTGGGCATTGAGAGGTCCATGCGGTGGCTCATCTGTAGAGGGGATAGCAGTCTGAAGAAGAAGCTTTCTACCTAGTAATTCCATACCACTCCCCTCATTCTGCAAACCACCCATGCTTGGATGTAGTGCTGTCTGCTTGCCCTGACTTTGTAGTTATAAATGCCTACTTATATTTTTATATTAGGCAACCATAGATGAGGAACTTTTCACAAAAACTTCACCTTTATCTTATACCCCATAAATTACAATGGTTATTTGTAATACAGAGCTATTGCATACCCAGAATTGGCCTTATTTTCTGATATTAAATATAACCACTTGTAAGTCATTAATCTTGAATTTTTACTTATAATTCTTTTCTTATTTGTTCCAATAAATTTATAGTTTTCATAAAATGATAGGAAATCTTGTACTTTAAAGATTACAGAAAAGAATATGCGAAAGGAAGGTAGAAAATACTGCAGGGAATATTTGGATTACATTTTTCCCTAGAGGGCTAAAGAAAAATGTGATTGACACAGTGATTATGTGAAGATAATAAGTCATGCTGTCCAGACTTGTTTATTTTGTATAGAAACCAAATACCAAACCCAATACTAACAAAATGAGCATAATCAGGAGAAATGGTATGGAGCTGAAAATCTGAAGGGGTAGAGCATTTAGGAATTACTCGACTGCTGTGTGCTCTCCACATCAAATGTGGGAGGACACAAAAGATGGCTTGAAAATGAATACTTCAGTAGGGAACTAGGATTATTAAATTAAATCATTTGGGGAGCAGAAAAGGACATCGCAGGGGTCCTCCAGAAACAAAACTGCTCCCACAATGTTGACAGAAGAAAGTTACACATAATGTGAAAATGTGGAGATGTATGGCAGGAAGAGGCAGGAACAGCAGAGCCAGGGGGCCATGGCAGTCACAGGAGCCTCACCTCAATAGAAACTTATCAGGAACTGATTGTTTTACTCAGATTTGATTAGATAGTGGTGTATGTAAACTTCATTGATTCTTACTACAATTCTTTTCCACAAGTTCTTTTTAATGTTCTATATCAGAGATCCTATTAGGTTATGAAGGGAATGACAGAATGTAATGCTTTTGACTCCGAAGAAATCACAGACAGAAAGAGACATTGATTCACACATATGCATCCTTACAACACAAGTATTAGTAAGTAACTGGGGGTAAATGTATACAGCATCCTATGGAAATGAAGGCAGCAAATGTGACTTACCTAGAGTGGAAAATGTACACAAGTGCCATACAACACTGTTTATCTTTTTCCAGATAATTCGTGAAGGGAGAATTTTTATTGATATTGATGCTGCAGTTCATCTTTATGTGAGATATACACTTTGCTAGAAGTAATGGTGGACTAATATAACACTCAAAGGAAAATGTTTGTGCAATTTGGAGACATGCTTTCTGCTGGTGAGAGAGGGAGAGGGAGAGAATCTGAGGAAGAGGGGGCATTATGGGAAGCTAAAAGTAACAGAAGGATGGGAAGTGGTCAGGATACAGTGTGTGAGAGAATGTATTTTCAACACACACACACACACACACACACACGAAAATAATAAATGACATATCAACTCCTTACTATAGGATATTTATTCACAGCTTAGAAAAGAGTCAATGTTTTCAGATTTTTAGATATTGCATTAAATCTTGCCAATTAGTGTTAAGGTAAAGTCAAACAATGAAGAAGTTTATAAATCTGCAATGTTTATTGCAATTTCATTCACATGCATTTACATATATATGTGTGTGTGTGTGTGTGTGTGTGTATACATATGGTATGGCTAAGGTAGAAATGAATTTAGGGATAATTCAACAGGACTATGATCTAAAGGACCAGCAAATTTTTTTAAATCAAAGATTAATGCGTACAAATTAGGAAAGATTCAAACAAATTCTAAGAGTAGAGGTCTCCAGTCTCACCACTGCCCACTTCACTACTGTACTTCACTTCAGTACTGAGTAGCCCCGAGTGCAGCTGGCTGGTGTGTAGACACACCGTAGCTGACTTCTGAGGTCCTATGCTCAGGAAGGGAAGGGTTTGTCGAGAAAAGAGGTGAGTTCAGGTTTGAATATGTGTAACCTGTGTCCCTGTTGACTATCCAGATGGAGTTCCCTGTGTGCGATTTGAGACCCATCGTGAGGCTTGGTGGAACAGCTCAAGCTGGTGGCCGAGACGACCCTAAGAGGAATAACCCTCCATCTTATATGTACAGCCAGTCCTTTTGTTTTACGTCTTTGGACTTATTTTGCCCCTTTATTCTCCTAAGCTGGAAACTTGTGTTTGATTTTTCAAGCTTCATTTTATATTAAATATAATTTCATGTATTTTATTATAGCCTGCCAATTCAAGGCAGTATTTTCAATGTTATTAATGAAGCTTAATATTATGAACCCATGAGTTACTTAGATTATGCTATTACCCTCACACACACACACACACATGTGTACACACACACATACACATGCGCACACATGTGTACACACACACACACACACACACACACAGAGCTTATTTTAAATAAGGGGCATTGAGAAGATAATGTAGAGTTTTCCAAAATCTCTGACATATCCCTTGACCCATTTTTAACTTCTTACAGTATTTGTATCCTTATTAATCTTCCTCAGAAAGGAGAATTAGAAAGGGTAACACCAGGTGATAAGGAAGGGCAAAATGGAGGCAAAGGGTTCGTTATTCGTGGAGATATAAAGCTAACTGCTTTATTAACTCTCCCATTCCTTTGTGGTGCATAAGTGCATACGTATATAATCAATAGGGAAAGTGGGAAACCTGCAGCAGAATCCCAACTGTGTCCTCATGCACTGCGGTGCACAGAGTTTGGTTGGGCAGCATTCATACGAGTGGCTTTCCTAATCTAGCTGAGCGAAAATATGATTTATGAATTCACTACAGTCAAGCGACTTTTATATCTGAAGAATCTTGCAGGATTGCTGCTCAGTACTAATTAAGTTGGCTCATTATTTGGATCCATTACGTTTTACTCAAGATGCTTTTTCTCTTTCAGAATTCCATCTAGGATGCCGCACCATGTGTCCCTCACCCTTTTGTTTGTTTACTACAAACCACAAGATGTGATTTTGTTTTGTCTATATGTGTCTGTCTGTGTGTCTCTGCATATGTGTATGTGTGAAGGCCAGAGTTTGACTTTGGGTGTCCTTCCTCAGGAGGTTTCCATCTTGATTTTGAGGACAGGATGTTTTACTGGGACATAAGGCTCACCCATTAACTTAGACTGGCTTGTCAAGGAACTCCAGGTCTCCACCTGTTTCCATAGCTCAGAGCTGAGATTACAAGTGCAAGCCACAGCAACCAACTTTTCTTCATTTATTTATTTTATATTTTTATCACATTACCCAGTATTATATTTCTTTTTTTAGTTTTAACCATATATCACGTTTTCCCCAGCTGTTCGTCAGCTGAAGGACATTTAGGTTGTTCTATTTCTTAGATGTTAGAACTTGAATGTTTTAGAGGCTCTGGTCAAGAAGACAGTAGAACGTTCTTCTGGAGTTAAACTGATGTGGATTATATAATTGGACTGAGAAAATAGGAGCTTTGGAGAATGGTTATAAAGCACTGTCTTTGCTCCATCAAGGACATATACTAACATTGTGAGCTGACTGATGATATTGACCTTGATCACTAGCTAAGACTGTGCTGGTGGGTTCTTGACAAGTAATTCCTCTACCACTGCTCCCTACCTGCTCTCCTCACATTGAAATCTCAGCGAAGAGCATCCACCAGAGGAGTGATGAGTCTGTCTCCTCCTTTGAGACAAGAGTGCCTACGCTTGGGTAGATTTATTTCTCCCTTGTCATCAATGTTTCAGTCCTTTATTTATAATAGTGTGAAATTTGGGATATTTATTTTGGACTTCGTGTTATAATAAAAATACTTTTTAAGTCCACCCCCGCATTTTGATATCATCTTAAAATTGAATTTGCATAATTGTACCATAATCAGACAATCGTTAAGATGATTCATAACAGACCAGTCCATTTGAATTTATTGGTACTTCCTTGAATTCCTAAAATGTATTTCATTTCTGTTCGAATTTCACATATGCTTAAAATTAATATGTATTCTTCAGGTGCAATGTACCATGTCTATGGCTTATGTCAAGCCCATTAATTTTAATTTTCCAAGGTTTTCATTAGGTGCTAATGCCTTTCTCCTCCATAGTCTATAAATTCCTGAAATAGATAAGCTAAAAGAACTTTTGTGCTCGTGAACTTGTCGATGCCCACCAGGAAAAGTAACACTGTGAAGTCGGTCCTTATTCACTTAGCAATTGTTCATATAGATTTTGGATGAACATTTTTAATGTCACTTGCTCCATGCAGAAGTTCCTGACAGAAGTCCAGATGGTGGCAATGAAGACTCTATGGCTTTTTCTGTGAAGAAGAATCCTAGAGCCAGGTGCATCTGCTTATATATAGACACTATGTTTTGTGAGAGCAACACTTCCTGTTGCTTTTCTGCCTGTAGCTATGGTGACATCATTGGATGTGAGAACTATTTCCTGCTTAGAAGTCAGGAAGCTCAAGCTTACATATTAATCTTTAGACAGATGCTGGACAATGTATGTTGTGCTTCCTAGAAACCTTACTTTTCTTAGTCCCTTGGGAAGATGACTGAAGGAACAGTGATAAATTGCACTTACAAGACATTCACCCTTAGTTTTGCTCTCTAAGAAATCCCATGAAGTACTGAGTGGAGGTGGTAAAAATTTGAGGCCATATATTTAGCTGAAAGGAAAGCCTTGTCTTTCATGAAGGAGTATGTAGTTGTGAGGTTTTTCAGAGTCGTCCTTTGTTAAACAGAGGAAATGACTTTCTATTCCTTTGTTGAGTGTTTCTCTTATAAATGTATGTTAATGAGGTCAAGTGCTTTCTCTGTGTTTTATGAGATGAATATCTTGTGATGTTTAAATCAGTGTGTTGAATTACAGTGATGAAGCCTACTTGGTTGCACTATAAAGCATTTAATATGTTAGATATTCAGTTTGGTAGTGCTTTGTAGATTTTTATGTAAATATACATCACAAATTGGCCAGCTGTTGACTTCAGATGAATTAGATTTTGACATGAGGTCTCACAAAGGCCATGGTATGCTTTCTTTCAGTCTTTGAGGATATGTGAGTGCACATGTTCATGTGTGTGGAAGCCAGAGGCTGTTGTGAGGTGTCCACCATATTTTGAGACACCGTCTTCTACTGAACCTGAATATTGTTGATTTGTGCAGCCCGCATGGCCAGTGAGTTGCAGAAACTTTCCTGTCTCTGGTTCCTCGGGCTTGTAATACAGGTATACACCACAGTGCCTGACTTTCTGTGTGGTAGTAAAGATTGAACTCGGGTCTTCATCCTTCTGCAGTAAGCTCTTCGCTGACTGAGTTGCCATCCTCCCTGCCACTTTATGTTTAATTTCTTTTGATAATCACTGTCCTTTCTGTTCTTTTATTTTTTATTTTAAAAGTCATGTTCATTAAACTAAACCTTTTGATAGTTTTGCCATCATGTGAAATATTGTTGATATAACACGAAATTATCCTTTGTGTTTGATTACAATAATTATGGAACTTTCAAAACCTAACTTTATATTTAGCTGCAACATTTTCCTTCTTATTAAAACAATGTCTTATTAATAATTAGACATTCCTAGTGCTATGTCATATTAAAAGGGAAAATCTGCATGATAGTTATTTGTTAAAACAATTTCATCTTTTTATTTGATAAGCATTAATCACTTATACCATTAAATTCTCATTTTTATCATTTTCTTTAATTTATGAATAAATGCACACATATGTGCAACTTATTTCATTGTGCATGTATTTTCTGGTCAGCTGAACGGGTTGACAATAACTAACAAAAGCTAACGCTATTATTTTATTAAGCAGTTATAAGAGAATATCACAATAGAAGCTTAATTTATTTCACTTACAAGACATTCACCCTTAGTTTTGCTCTCTAAGAAATCCCATTCAAATTTAACAGAAATCTGTTAAATTTCTGTGAGTCAAGTATTATTACTGTTAAATTATACTTAAGAGTAAATATACCTCAAAATGGGTTCACAGCATCACTGCTTCACAATAAATTAAAGGCTTGAATTCAAGCTATGTGCTGCTAACTGTAGGTGTTTCCCCACCACGCCACATTATGCAAACAGGTGCAGATCCATCACACAGGTATTGAAGTGAGAACTTACTACTGCACTGAGGGATGAAATTACTAAGACCAAAAATCACTCATTATAATTCTGTAACCTTTTGTCGAGCACATGGAGTCAGTCTGAGATAGAAACTCCAAGTCATGCACTTTTGATTTTCTTTTTGTCCACTTGCTATTATTATTCCCAATTAGTATATATTTTAACTCGATACAGCATTCTTCACTTCCAGTTTCTGGGGCTTTGGAGACACTGACAGTTCATCAGAAGGTGTGAAAAAAAATGTAACTTCATTACATTTCTAACATGCATGGGTTTTGCCCAGGCTGTAGCTATTTTTAAAGCACCAGGGACACAAATATATGATTTGTTCTTTTTCCAGCCATGTGATTTAATATAAAGGAATGTGTCTGGCTTGGTTTTATAATGAGTTTGAAATAATAGCTTGTCTGCCATTTATCTCATGATTCGAATAACTGATTGAGGAATAGTCTCAAGACAATTACACATGATGAGATATTTTATCTTTATGATGACAAGTCAGGCTTTTCAATTATATAAATATTAGTATTTTCTTCATTCAGTAACTTGGGCATTTGTTCCCTGTTCCACACTGGGGACAGGTGGAATGTAGCTCTGTCCTTCTTCCTGAAACTCCTTTATTATTCCCACCAGTGTCCCAGTGGCTGGTTAAATGTTACCCCAGCACTTTCCTACACATTGCTGGCGTCTTAGCTACCACTAGTCTAGTCAGTTACCAAGTTGTAGGTCAGTATTAGGAACTTGAGAGGTATTGCATTTCCTTTCAGAAATGGTCAGACTAACTATTTGTGTTGTGGTCTCAGGAAGAGCTGGTTCATAGTTCAGGAGCATGAACACACGGCACCTTACATTTCATTAAAGAGTAATTCGCTCATTTGTTTCTGTGGAGCTGAGGATTAGCTTTAGACCCTGCAAATGTCGGATGAGGCTTGTATATCCAACCAGCTCCAATCGCAGCCCTTCGCTCCTATTTTCTCCTGTCTTAAAGCCTGTCTGTAAGTTAGGGGACAATGCTTGAAAGAAGGGCTAACAAAATATGAAAGACACACTGGAGAGCTTCGTATCGATAGGGGGCCTCTTAATTATGTAGCTGAAGTTCTATCCTGTAAGTGCTGTTGTATTTCTCTCTTTGGAACAGTTAAAATTATTTCTTCTTCAATGTAAAGTATTGGCATTAAAATATCATTGCTGAAAGGGAAGGCTTAATAAGGAAATAAGTGAATGCCAGGAAATCGTTGTATAGGGTATACCTTGGGGCTTTTGATTAACTCCTATACCCTGTTGTAACCATAGAAAACTCTTTGCACAAAAATTGCCTGCTTCATTTCTATGGCTTAAAAAGAAATCTTTTGTAACATTATGAACGATTGTATTTTATTTTGTGCAAATTCATGAATTTATGCACATGTCCCCCTAATTCAGCTTTAGTTTTTCTTGCTTTTTTTTTTATTTCTGTAGTGATACATTATAGATTGATCTTGATATGTTATAACATCAGCATCTAAATCTATACTTCCAGGTCTCTTGTAATATTTTTTTTGCATATGTTATGGAATGAGAATAATTTTAACCCAAAATATAATTTTAAGGTTTACTTTGATAGTTTTAAGTTCTGAGTATGTGTGTTTCTGTTTGCATATGTACATTTAAATGCTAGTGCCCATAGAAGCCAGAAATACCAGCTCCCCTAGAGATAGAGATGGAGTTACAGACAGTTGTGAGCTGTCCCAACATGGTTGCTTGGAACTGACCTCAATTGCTGTGCAAAGGCAGTATGTATTCTTAATCACTGAGCTGACCCATCTTCTCAGTTTCCCAAATTCAGAGGCGGAGACTGGACCCAGGGCTCCCTGTCTTTTCTGTCTTTTGTATTTTTTTCAAGTAAGTCTTCTTTCAGAAGAAGTGTTCACATCTTCTGAAGCAATGGTCTAGTCTTGTTATATCTTTAGATAACAATCATGTATACATTCACATTGAAGTTTTACTCAGTTGAATAGGGAAAGTATTTTGTTGTGCTGATTTTGTCTTATTTTACCTGGTGAGATACTTTTTCAGAGATCAAATCCAATCCAACCTGGAAATTCAGGAGATGGTTCACCAAAAAGGTGATCATGGAAATTAATGTTAATGTAGTTTTCAATAAAAGAAGGCAGAAAAGCTTTCTATATTACTTTATATAATGTATCTATATATTCCATGACAGAAATAAGCTAATGACACATGGTTAGTAACGGGGAATTAGAAGTTTCTGGTCGTGTCATGTGATGCAGACTCACGTGGTGTTTTGCTGAGGCAAGACCCATGGAGGACACATGATGTTTGGAGAGAGTATAAGTAGGACTCAATGGACAGTGACAGTGTGCTTGCATAGCTAGCTCCGAAACTCCTCCTTGGATCATCTCTGCTGATCTTCACTTCATTGAGAGAGGCATGACAGAGAACTCCTGATATCAGCTAACCCTGGTCACTACTAGTGACTTGTCCTGCTTCCGCAGAGGCTTGTCAATTTCTGCTGGATTGAGTCGCCATCGGTGGTTTGTGTGTGGTGACACTTTTAAAGTGGACTGTTGCTATCCTGACACTACTAAATTGAACTGCTAGTATCCTGACAAATAGAGATTGGAATCACCCCCCAAGAACTAATTCTAAACAGGTCTTCATTCCCTTGTCCTATTTATTGCCTTTTAGCCTCTACCTATGGACAGCAGGCTAAATGGGGTCAAAGCATTTGAGTACCCTTATTAAAGGAAGTTTAAAAAAAATCTAAGCCTACACAACTGCCCTAGTGCTGTATTCTTAAATAGTGTCCACTTTCATTCACTTATAAAGCGACCCTGAGCAGACACCTTGACTGTGTTTGGCTGTGTTTATGTCAACTAGCTGTGGTGGGACTTGTAAGCAGGTTGCTTTAGAATATAGCTTTGCAGTACCAGGGAGGGCTGCCCCCACTTCTTTTTATGATCTGATCTTAAGTCAAATTAGAGAGCTATTGATTACCTCTAAGGCAGTGTGTGCCATTGTTGCACCATTAGGGTTATTGTGCTACACTGCTCATTGCTGTGGTTTGCATGAGTCATAACTGGATTGGGCTCTGTTTTCCCTTGGAAGTTTGCCTGATGATTCCTGGCCCCACAAGAGCTAGTGTGGAGGGAAGGTGTAGTCAGGTCAGTTCCCGTTGTATCAGATGGAGTCTGTAGTGATCTTTCCAGATGCACATGTTTGTACTTTTACAAACATAAAATGAGCATCCTTAAATTTTATGTAAAAGAACAGTCATTTTAATAATAAAAGTTATTAATAACATCCTAATGATTACTTCGGCCCAATCCTTTATTTTTGAGTTCTATGTTTTTAGTTTACTATACACATCATAAATTGAATGTAATTTAATACTCTTTCTCTATGACTTAAACCCTCCATAGACTCCATTTTCTAAATATAAACAAATGTTAATTTTATTTTTGTATTTATTTTTTTATAAGATACCTTGATCCTCCAGTCTAGTAATTCTCAATCTGTGGGTGTGACCCATTTGAGGGACTCATGTCAGATATCTTGTATATCAGATTCTTATACTATGATTCATAACACTAGCTAAATTACAGTTATGGAGCATCAATGAAACACATTTGTGGTTGGGGGCCGCCATATTAGTAACTGCATTAAAGGTCACAGTGTTCAGAAGGTTGAGGACATCTGGTTCAGTTTCTTATGCTCATCTTGGCTTGTCAGCCACTGTTTCTGCCTTACCTTCCTTTACTTCCATTTCTAGCACTTTCTATGCCCAACAATTTCTCCATAACTGTTGGGTAATTGGGGCCAGGTCATGCACATATTTTTTTCATCTTTTTCTTTATTTTCTCAAATAATTTAGTTAGAATACAACTATTACTATTTCACCTTGTGTTCATTTAGCAATCAGTTTAGTAATATATTCTGATAAAACTTGCAAGTAAGGAGATCCGCAAAGGAAGCTGAAACGATATCTCACAGATTAAAAGTAATCGCAGCCATTCCAGAGGAACTGAGCTTGGTTCCCAGCCCCCATTTCCAGCATCGCACAACTGCCTGCACTCCTGGCTTCAGAGGACCTGTTGTTTTCTTCTGACTCACATTCACATGCCCACGGATGTGGCATTCACTCACACAAGCACACAAACATACATGGAAACATGAACGTAAGAATTTTTAAAAAAAATAAGGAAAAATTCAGCAGGACAGTATATTCCAATATATACGGTAAACAGATAAGCTATCTGTGGTTCAGTTTTAAAAATAAAAAAAATGATATCAGATAAAGATAGAATTTAAAGTAGCTATAATATCTAAGGCCAACCTGAGAAAATTTCCAAAACATGCATAATACATTTATTTATTTATTTAAGTGCATTAAATTCCACAAAAAAACTTTTTTATGCTTAGACACAATATCAGTATCAAGTGTTTGAAAAACAGAAGACAATTTTACTTTCACCCCCATCAACTGTATGTTTTAATTATTAATGGGAAAAGAAATGGAAACTAAAGATTCCTCTGTCATGCTTTCGTCAAATCCTCCATTTCTTATGCCATATCTACTCAAGCTTAACCATTGATAGGCGTGGCTTGCTTGTTCACAGTGCAAGTTCACAAGCTTCTTTATGTGGGCACGTGGGGAATGCGGAAAGGACCCATGGTGGGTTTTGTTTGCTTTTCACAATAATTTTTCTTAAATTATTTTATTTATTTACAATCCAAAAGTATTCCCCCACTCTCCCCTCCCCCAGTACTTCGCCACACCCCCCCTACGTCTGAGAGCTTGTACTCCCATGCACCCACCTCCCCCTCCAGCATCCCTCTTCCTTGGGACATCAAGTTCCCACAGGACTGAGTGCATCTTCTCCCACTGAGGACACACAAGGCAGTCTGACCCTGAGATTTCACCTTACACCAATCAGAATGGCTAAGATAAAAACAATCCAAGAGACAATGCATTCTGGTGAGGATGTGGAGAAAGAGGAACACTCCTCCATAGCTGGTGGAATTGCAAATGGGCACACACATTCTGGAAACCAATCTGGTGGTTCCTCAGAAATCTGGAAATAGTTCTACCTGAAGACCCAGCTACACCACTCCTGAGAATATACCCAAAAGATATTCCACCATACCACAAGGACACATATGCCACTGTGCTCATAACAGCCTTATTTGTAATAGCCAGAAACTGGAAGCAATCCAGAGGTCTCTCAACTGAAGAACTGATACAGAAAATGTGGTTCATTAAACAGTGGAATATTACTGAGTTACTAAAAACCAGGACATCATGAATTTTGCAGGCAAATGGATGGAACTAGAAAATATTCTGTGGCAACCTAGACTCAAAAGGACATGCATGGTATGTACTCACTGATAAGTGGATATTAGCCAAAAAGTTCAAAATATTCATGATACAACTCACAACAAATTTTAAGGAGAATCTATGGAAGAGCACTGCATAAACAGCAAAGTCATTCTCCACAACCCCTCCACTACCTTTTTCCCATATGCAGATGAGCTCTGAGAGAGGATTGGGAGCCTGTCAGTAGGGCTCTAAAGCATAGCATGACTATGCCGTGTTTTTATGAGTGGAGTTTAGCAAAGGCTATGCCATACTTAAAAGTTGTTCATTAGACATTTTAACACTTTTTCAGTAACTCTTAAAGTTTACTGATAGCAATGCTATCTAAAAAATTTCATTGTTTTATGTTTTGTTAATTTATTGGTCTGTTCTTCTTTCTTTGTTTCACTATAGATGTTTCACACACACACACACACACACACACACACACATATATATATATATATATATATATATATATATATATATATATATATATATATATATATATCTCAAATGCTGCCCTCTCCTGGTTGCCCGCCCTCTAACAGAGCCCACCCCCTTCTTTTCTGAGAGGGTAGGGCCTGCCTAGCTATTTCCCAACCCTGACATATCAAATTTCTGTCAGATAAGGCACATCTTCTCTCACTGAGGCCAGACAAGGCATATCTGTTGGGGAACAGAGTGGTTGGCAACAGCTTTATGGAGAGCATCTGCTCCAATTGTTGGGGGTCCCACAGAAAGACCGAGCTTCGTGTCTGCTACCTTTGTGCAGAGGACTTCATTCTAGTCCGTGTGTGTCTTTGTTTCGTTGTTCAGGCTCTGAGAGCTCCCATAGGTCCAGGTTAGTTGACACTGTTAGTCTCCTATGGGGTTCCCATCCCCTTCATGGACTTCAGTTCTTTCCCCAACCCTTCCATAAAAGTCCCTGACCTTTGTCCAATGTTTGGTTGTGGCCATCCGTGTCTATTTCAGTCAGTTGCAGGATAGAGGCTCTCAGAGGACAGTTATGCTAGGCTCCTGTCTATATTAATCATACTATGCATTCATCACATGTAATTATTAGTAATGTCAGGGATTGGCGTTTGCCCGTGGTGTGGGTCTCACGTTGTGCCTGTCACTGGGTGGCCATTCCTTCAGTCTCTGCTCCTTCATTTCTTTTAGACAGGACAAAATTTGGTTTGGAAGCTTTGTGGGTGGGTTGCTGTCTTTATGGGTCTGTTTTCGTAAAGAAAAAGCATTTTAAGTCCATATAAAACTCTCCACCATTTCAGAAACCTGAGCATATATTTTCCTCTTTCATTTTGGTATACACTCACAAAGCTCAGCTTTTGTTTGTTTTTTTGAAAATTAGTAAAAACAACTGGGCAATGGGAAGGAAGATGTTGTAGAAGCCCTGATTTGATCTCACGATACCAATGAGATCATAAACATCACGACCTAGAGACTGAATCGCAAGTTTGTAATCAATCTCTCTCGCTATCTAGTATCTACCAGAGTGTGAATGGTGGCAGGGGAATCTAAATCAGAGTTTATGCAGAAGATCTGACTAATAAATGTCAACCACTCATGAAGCTTTTCAAAGAAAATAAACACTTGCTGGTGAGAACAAATGAACTTGAGGCTGTTGGTGTTACTGGTGTGGATAAACCCATCAGTTCCCTTTAGGAGGACAAAGAAGAACCTCAGAACTGGACTCCTGATTTCCTGTCTCACTGACATAATGCCCACACTTGAAATTCTGTGCAGTTCTACAACTTGTAATCAGTAAATTCTTAAAAGCAGAATTTGAGATCTGGGATTGATTTTATTGTTGTTGACTTGTGAGCTTAAAACACATAATAAATCAATTAAGGTTTGTTTGACAGGGTGATTCAAAACAAGATGATATAATTACATAATGGTTTAAAAATATAAATGACTTTAAATTCTTTCTTTTTCTGAATACAGAAGAACCTCTCATCTCAAAGTAATAAAATAATGGCTAATATTGGGGGCCAGGGAATACAGATTAAGGTTTTACCCAATTACCCTGAATTACTGTATGAGCTGGTTCAGTTGTTCAAGTTGACACAGCTGGAATTATCACAGAGGAGCCTCCCTTTTAGGAAATATCTCCATGAGATCCAGCTGTAAAGCATTTTCTCAAATAGTGATCAAGGGTGAGAGGGGCCATTTTTGGTGGTGCCATCCCTGGGCTGGTAGTCCTGGGCTCTATCAGAAAGCAAGCTGAACCAGCCAGGAGAAGCAAGCCAGTAAGTAACAACCTTCCATGGCCTCTGCATCAGCTCCTGTTTCCTGACCTGCTTGAGTTCCAGTTCTGACTTCCTTTGGTGATGAACAGCAATGTGGAAGTGTAAGCTGAATAAACCCTTTCCTCCCCAACTTGCTTCTTGGTCATGATGTTTTGTGCAGAAATACAAACCCTGACTAAGACAATTACCATGATCATATGTGAAGACAGTTCCATGAAGTTTTTTGGAAACATTTCAAAGAACATTGTAAACTAATACAGTTCCCCGTACACTGGTAAAAACATCAACTAGCCAGGTCATGGGAGATCTGGGAGAAGTGCTGTAGGCCTCTTATGTTACCCAGCAGGATCCTTGGCCAAAATTTTGAGCAGTGGAAACTGGAGGTCTGTTTTTACATTGAGTTGATTCACCTAAGCACCCCAGTGATGGCAGGTCACATACAGAGAAAGAAATGAATGGTTGTTAAGAGGGCTACAGACACCCCAAGACAGTTGAACTCTAGACCTGCAACATTCTAATTCTTCACACTACTGACCAGTCAATCAGCCCTTTCAGTCTCTGCTTCTCTTCACGGACTCCATTCAACATTATCGAGAAAAAGTGACAAACTCACCACTGGGCTTCCTGGATGCCATAGTGTGAAAAGGAGCAGCGTGCATTATGGGAGAGCATTTGTGGACTTGCCAAGTAAAGGCGAGAGCCACAACTCCACTTCTGTAGCTAGCACCAGGCCTGTTGTTTACATCAGCCCATGTCTCAGACTCACTGTGCAATTTTGTTTGAGGGGTTTTACTTGCATATTTACAACTATGAGTATATATAATTTTATAAAATTTTATTTTTAACATTAGGCCATAAAGCAGCAGGTTTCCATACTGTATTTTTCTACATTTTCCTTTTTTTATTTTTAGAACAATATAGCATTGACTTCCTTTTAACTTTTAAAACATTTTATTTATCAATCATACGTGCATATAACGTGTTTAATCCAACCCATCTCACATTCCTTTCCTTCTGATTCCCCCATCATTCTCTCCACCACGTTTGCTCCTGACTTCATGCTTGCCAGTCCATAACCACTGAGCACATTTAATGCTCCCTTTATGTGCATGGGTACGTAGGGCCACCTACTGTGTGATGATTGCCTCTCAGTGCTCACATTCCTGATGAAAACTATTTCATGTTGGCTGATTCTCCCTCTTCTCCCTCCTATCACTGCCCTTCCTATCTAAGCCTGTTCTCCCACAGGATTCCCTTGCCTAATTTCTCCACTCTAACCCAGCTCCCTAAAGACTCTTGTTCTGAAGTCTCATGGGCCTGTTTCTAATTTCCTGGCCTATGTTTACATGCACGTGGATACATATATTTAAACATTTAAGGCTCGCTGCCGTGTGAGAATATACAGTATTTCTCCATCTGAGGTTTGATCACCTTGCTTACTATGTTTTCCAGCCCCATCCATATTTTACAACTTCAAAATTTCATTTTTAGGATTAAATAAAATTATATTGTTAATACGCAACATATTTTCGGTATCTATTATCTGTCGATAGGCACCTACACTGACAACAAATGCAGACAAGGTACATTTAATCCCTGTTGGTGGATGTACACATGTACAGTAACTGTAGTAATTAGTGTTGAGAATCCTTACCTACATAAAAATGGAACCGCCGTTTGACTTGGCTATACTGCTCCTTGGCACATAACCAAAATATTCTATATTATTTCACAGTTACATGTACATCTTATATGCTTATTGCTGCCATAGTTAACACTCATAAGGAAATTATATAAATGCATTTCCTTTATAAAAGATACAAGATTACTCTGAAAGAAGAAATTATCTCTCAGCATGTTTGCAAGTATTCTCTGACTAAAACTGTGCACCATTTTTAATGGAATGGAGTAGCATGAGCATGATTGGTCAGGGGCCTACTTACCTCTTATCGTAGAAGAGGACATAAGATTCTGTTTTATATCCAGAATACTATCCAGAGGAAGAAACTTTTATGGAAGGTTTAACCATCTAATGTTTTTCTACCCAATGTAAAATGCTACAAAACTAGGGTGTCAAGATTTGTCCTTTTAGTGTATAGGACAGTGCCAATTGAGCATTATTCAGTAATGTCATGAAATATGCTCTGTAAAGAACAAATTTTAATAAGCTAAGGGATAGTTCAATAATGGCTGCTGAATAAATTTCTTAAGATGATTTAATATTCTGTTTTAAAGTTTTAGAATTTTCCATGTACTAGAGGAGGACCCAGTGCTCTAACTCACTCTGCCAATCATGAGATGAGCTCATACATCATAGCACTTTATAGGGAAATGAAATGAAGTAGAAATAAATCAGGCAGCTCAGTTATTGCTGTGCAGCTAGATGTTTTCAAACTGTGGTTTAAGTACACTAGGTCCACCTCTAGAAGTCATGCATGCTTCTAATTCTGTACCTCACACATTAAGATGACTCTTCTTACATGCAAATTCATAAATCAATGCTCATATACTCAAAGCTCTTGATGTACTTTCTATTCGTTTATTTAAAAAGATGTACAGTGAGAATCCTCTTAAAATATTTTAATTAGTTCCCTGAGAATATTGTGCAATGAATTTTGATCATTTTTCACCCTTCCTCACACAACTCTTTTCAGATCACCTTCTTACCTTTTTACAATTTTCTGTCTTTTGTATTCCCCAACAAGATGAATTCATGCTGCCCAAATATCCTTGAATGAACGGCCTTCACCTGGAGTGCGGTTGACTTATCACCGACTACATTCATGGAGAAAAATGACCCTTCCTTTGCCAATAGCTAATAATTTCCAATGTTTCCCTGACCAGGTCGGACCTTGATCCTAAATTCCTTCTTCATGCTGTGATTTCATTTGGCTTAGTCTTGTAAAGCCCTCTGCATACGTCCACAGTCACTGTGGGTTCATATGTGCAGCTGCCCTGCTGTTTCCAGCAGAATTTCTTCCTAGTCATCCACCGTCTTTGGCTCTTACTGCCTTTTTGTCCCCTCTTCTAGAAGAACTTCTCAGCTTATAGGGGTGGGGCGCAATATACGTTCCAGTTAGGCCAGAGCATTTGGCAGCTTCTGGCTCTCTAAACCTTGACCAAATGTGGATCTTATGTAGATTATCATTTATTATATAAAGAAGTTTCTCAGATGAGAATTGAGAGGTGCCTTATTCTATGGGTATGATTAATAAATCATTAAATTTTGGTTTAATTCTCTGTCCACTTAACAGAATAATAGCAATAAATTCTCTGCTAGGCCTTTCGACTTGTACAGCCATTGGTTCTTAACCCAATAATGGCACAAGGTATGTTTTTTATCTTGTGGAGAGGGCTTTAAATCCACTTTAAAAAGTGATTGTTTACTTCTTTAATTGAACCTGCAGGCATTTCTTGCCAATTTTATTGTAGTTCACAAGATTCACATCTGGATGATTCTTTTCCCTTCTGTTAGCATGCACGGCACTGACCAGCACCATGAAAAGCTAGTTAATAGGATGAAGTTTCCAAGTCCTTACCGGTTTGATTATTCTGTGTTCTATGACTTAAGTATATGATGACGTTAGCAATGGGGTCTTATTGTGAAGTTCTGCAGAACACCTCTGATCATTGGCAATAGACTATACTAGTTAGGATGCTTGTAATGTCACTGGCTGGTGCCTTCAAATGATGGAACTAATTCCTGTCAGAGGGCGTTTTCCATCTGTTAGTTTCTGTTGTCTAGTGGGAGCACTGTTGCCTTGTTATAAGAACTCTGAATTAAGTCTTTTCATGTATGCATATAGATGCATTTCAAGAAGTTTCTACAGTAGTAGGTTTCCACATAACTTTTAGTATCTAGTGTTATTTTTTTTACTCCAGTGACACATCACCCCCCGTTTCTAGTAAAATTGACATCTACTATTTTAAGTTATCCTCTCTCTTATGCTTTCAGTTTATCTATCTAGATTTTCTTATTTTCTCCCCATTTGTTTGTAATTCACAGTGTACAGTTAAGTTACATGTTTTCTTTTGTTAAGTGTATATGAAGATGATCATACACATCTTAAATTTGTTCTTTTGGGGTATATAGAAATTAAAGTGATATTTCTGTGCTGTTTTATGTCCTATAGCATTCTGTACCATAACTTCATAAAGTGTTTGAAATTTGTTTCTTACATTCATCAAAGATTTCTACAGAGAAAATTATGTTATCTTGAAATTTTATTTTCTTTTTCTAACCTTTATAGATTTATTTCATTTTGTCACCTTTCTGAAGTACTAGAACTTTTGGATGTATTTAATGTGACTGGTAAGAGTAAGCATCTTACCTTGCTTCCAACCTTGTGTGTGTAAAGGAGTCTTCTGTCATGGAGGTGAGCAGCTTGTGGGATATGTGCAATTTTAATGATTGCAATGTTTGGATGCACTTTCCAGGTCTATGTCAGAGGTCCACTGGTTCTCAGCAGTTCTAGGGGCGGGTCTTCTGACCCCGATGCTGCGCCCTCACCTATGGCTTGGCTGAGTCTTTGTTCATCTCCAGGAGAAATAAGACTTCTTGTTCCACAGTGCTGCTCATTTGAAAGATAGAAAACATGGACTATGGCTTAACTCTCATTTTGAGTTACCTCAAATATCTGCCAATATATTTAGTCCTTGTTAGCTGAGGGGGATAATTCATTACATTAAATTGGGTCTTATTTCTGGTCTTTTAAATATCTTTATCTGTGTTTTACACCCATTTGTTCTTCTACAAAGCTATCCAAGAGGTTAAAAATGCATTTCATCTTCATTATTCTGTGAATTAGAATATTCAAGTTCAGGTGACGTTATCATTAATAATATGATTCAGGTTTAACGATGGCATAATTATAGACCACTAAAACATTTAACCTAACTGATTGAACAAATATGGTCATTTTTTCTCATTTTTATTAGAGTCAAATTATAAATACATTTCATATTTAAAATAACTATTCCCTTTAGGTTTTAACTCAGTTTTATTAGAGAAATAATGACTTTAATCTTCTGGTAAATGTATCTTCTGAGTATAATCTGAAAAATAAGGATTTTTTTGAGAATTAGGATGCAATATATTATTTATGATCAATATTATGGAGAATAAAACCTCCCACTTCCCTGTTCTGCCCCTCTCAATCATGTCTAGCTCAGCATTCTTTCTCTACCTCTGTAAAATTAGTCAGGGAGTCCTTTAAGAGGAAGCATGCCTTCTCAAATCTCTAATCTCAATTTAATTCAGTCAGATTAATTCTGCAATCTTTATTTTCACAACACTCAATTAGGAAGGCTTATAGTAGAAAATAGAAAAAAAATGGAAGACTGAAAGTCACTCAGAGAAGAATCAGAAACGTAATTTATTCATGACACTGCCAACCTTCACTAAAACAGGGAAATGGAAATGGAGAGAGAAGTGCAGGTAGGCAGTGGTCAACAAATTCTTGATGGTCCCACTTTTGGGTAAATACGTCTTTAACCAAAGGTATTTTAGACTCTTCCTGCCAAGGACAGTGACTCATCCCAGCTACTTGTGCAAAACCTTATTTAAATTAGCAATTCCATTAAAATTCAGCCAGTCAGAGAATTAAATTATGTGATATCCTGGATTTTCCATGCAAAAACTCACAGATATTAATATTTCGTCAGATTTCTTAGGTAACTCACTTATCATTCATGCCTGCTCTTTATTGTATGACAAATAATGATTACATATAGTGTAGAAAGTTCTAATTTATTCTTGATACATTCCATCAAACTTCTCCCACATAGGATGAAGGCTGAGAAGATAGGGCCATCATTGGGAGGGGTCAGTTTAGAGCGGGTGGCTGTTCAAGGGCCATAGAATATTCAATATCTTCATTTCTATGCTCTTTACTTGACTGTTTTACTGATGAACATTTACTCTTTTACCCTTATGTACAACTTATTCTTCAATGAAATCTTTGTGTGGTATCTGTGAACTCCCTTTATGAACACAAAATATTTCACATGAAAGCAGCGTATTTTCAACACTCTTCACTCGCAATCCTTTTTCACTCAGGAAATTTTTACTTGGCCTTGGAAATTTAGGTACATAAAACAGGAATATAAAAATTTACTCTTAACAGATAAATTTACTTTTAAGTAATAATTGGCAATGATATAGGCATACATTTGCAATTTATTAAAAATGAAACCAATGCACCTATTAATAAAATAAATGTACTTGTCTATTATTTATTATTTTATTGTTTATTTCTACATAGAATACAATGTTGGTTGAATATTTGATATGACAATGTTTTCCATAGGTTTTCAATATTGACATTTATTAATTATCAATGCTAAGAACTCTATACACATAAATACAAACATAAAATAAATATGGTTAAGATCATTTCAAAGACTGTTGAAAATTCTACCCTGACGATAAGCCAAAAATTCACTTAATTCTTTATGAAATCCAAGTAACAATTTTAATCCAAATGTTCTAATACAGTACAATTCAAATATATAATAGTTTTATGTATGATGAAGAGTGAAGGTAGAAACTTAAGTCCCCTTTCTCCATACACAGAGTCATGTTTTTGTAAGAGAAGAATGTGTTGTATGTGGAGTAGAATCACTGGCTTGAATCTGAGCCTAGTGTTTCAGGCAGCATTCATTGGCACTCGGTGATGTGATGGTATGTTTTGTGCAGTGAAGTCAACCAATGCAACGTAGGTGATCTCTACAGAAACACCTTGGATTCATGGGTTCTTGGTTATTAATTTTTAGTCTGGTTGTGCACAGAAACACTTTCATAAGCTCCAGATTCAGTTATGTAACTCCACAGTGCTCACCACCCAAATCAAGTAGCTGCGCTAGATGGGGCCAATAAGTACTCATGATTGGTTAAGGCAGACAATAAG